>NC_085141.1:63941039-64241039 GCF_024139115.2 Armigeres subalbatus | reverse complement strand
AACATTGTTCAGGATGTCCAGGACTACAAAGCGGTGCTCAATATAATGAGCATTTCTTCCAAGATGCGGCGCTAGTGAGCTGTTATATTTGAGTATATTGTTCCATGTGAGATCTGATGTATTTTGGTTTGCATCATTTTTGACAAACATGAATGTTGTGGTAGAGTTCATCAAAAGTTTTCTTTGTATACCTGCTCCAGCGATGCTGCAAATAATAGAATATGTTCACAGAACATGTTTGAGGTCATCCAAGAAAGCCCTGGCATTAAGGCCTTTGGGTTTACATGCGTAACCAAAGATCAGCCAATTTTCCGCCTGTTTGTAAAATTCCCAATTATTACTTCCGTCACAAGACAGTCCATTCCCACTAGACGACCTTTGTTAAAGACGCCATTTTAACAAATTTTAAATTTGTGCGATAAGAATATTTACACTGAGGAGAATTCTATATATCGGAATTACTTGAGTAGTCTAAAATAATGAATTCAAATATACCACCACCTGGCGGCCAAGTTCTAAACTTATCAACGCCTCATCCCAAAGCACACGCCTATAACCTTTTTTAAAAAGGTTCTGTTCCAAATGGGAAGGATTTTCGGATATAACTAAAATATTCATGAAAAATCACTTTTTTTGTGCCCTTGTTCACTAAAACCCCTCCTCGCGATGTATCCGCCCACCAATAGTCAATCTTTGGTAACGACCTGAAAGATGATTAAATTATCTTTCGAAAAAGCCACAAAAATCCAAAATCGGCCAAACATTAAGAAAGTTATAGCAATTTCAATTTGGAGTCAATTTGACCCCAGAGCACAGACAACGTAAGTTTTTTTGAGCACAGACAGAAGGTTAAAAGCGCACACTGACGTATGCGGATGTCCTCAAAATGTCGTGTTAATCGCGCCATGGTCCTTCTTCCAATCAAAAGTTCCGAACCGAATCTGTAAGAAAATAACAAGTCTCACATCTCATCATCTTAAACAAGAAAACAGAAACTAAATTCAGAGCTTCAATAGCGTGAATGGAGTTGGGTGCTTATTTAGATTCTCTTTTTCCTAAATTTAGATAACAACTAAACTCCATTCACGCTATTGTTAGTTAGAGTTTGCACCACAAACAGCCTGCAAACATAAGCTTTTTGTGTAACATTTAACATGCACATCAATAACTTTTTCACACCTGATCTCTCCTTGTTGTTTTTCTGGTTGTATTCGCCATTACCGAAGAGTGGGCGGTGCTTTTTCTTATCGCAACATCGCCCGAAAAAGCTTGTGGAACTGATTATTTTGCATCTGGGATTAAATTAATCCTTTATCTGTTTGTGGTATGGGATGAGGGGCGAAAAATCTAAGATAAGCTGATTATCCGGCTTTTAGTGCAATATACTTACCAGCAGCCAACAGGATTCAGGAGCCGGATATCTTGCAGCCAGGATTCTTACTGCAAGCACTTCGCAGATTAAACAAATTGCTTCAAAATCGTGTGATGGAATAAGACAACAATGAAAATGAGTTAACAATTTATGTTGTTGTTTGTCATCGACTTCACACGATACTGGGTGGATTGACAATTCAACAGTTTTCTCATCAAAAGGTTGTACTTTCAAATCTACACTCAAAGAAAACGGATAAAACTTTTAACCTAGAAATAAAACTTTCTATGAAAACAATTTTACTTTTATTTTAACGTAAATTGGGCCTCTTAAGGATACAAAGTACGATATTTTCTGTGGTACAATATTAATTTTTCTGTGTAGGTTGGTTTGAGAAAACCATTAGAACAATAAGTGAAACTATCGCAAAGTTTAGAATTGGTTCCATCTTGCCCTTTTCTGTTGAAAAACTCTATTTCAATGATAATTTCTTTGGATTTTATTGGGATATTTTCCTTTTTTTCTAGTTTTTCATAGTTTTCCAGGGGAGCTTTTCGAAAATTCAACGAAAAATTGTAGTTTCCAAGGAAATCATTGGTACTGTTCGGTGAATAATTTGACAGATTTTCGGTGGTTTTGACAGTTAAACAAATGAAAAATCGCAGAAAATTTGGTGAAATAATTACCGAACAATTCGGCACCAACATTTCAAAAGGGCGAAACTGCTTTTGTAAACAAAAGCTTCTCACGTACCTGGTGGGCTAATTTGTGCCCATCCACGCAATCTAGCACCTTGTAATGAAAGAAGAGGAATCGCTGCTTCCATCGTTGTTGTTGAATTGCGTGGGTGGGCTCGAATTAGCCCACCAGGGACGTGAAAAGTCCTTGTTTACAAAAGCAGTTTCGCCCTTTTGAAATGTTGGTGTCGAATTCTGCTGTTGAGATTTCGGTGAATTGAAGCAAAATTCACCAAAATCTGTTAAATCATTTAAGTGTTTATGATTAAATGAAAGCTTCAATCTATGTCTATTCGACTTTTTTTTCTGTCGACCTTTTGTCTCTTCGATCTTCCGTCCTTTCGACCTTTTGATCCAATTATTCTTTCAACCTGTTTTCCCTTCAACCTTCTGTTATTTTTCAACCCTTCTTCTTCTTCTTCTCCTACTTCTTATTCCTCATGGAACATGGCCTGCTTTACAACTTAGTATTCTATTAGCATTTCCTTAGTTATTAATTGAAAGAATTCTATGCCCGCCATTGCATGAGTATGTATCTTGTGTGGCAAGTACAATGAATCCACTATGTCCAGGGTGTCGAGAAAGTTTCCAACCCGAAAAAATCCTAGATCGGACCGAGAATCGAACTCGCCATCTCAGGATTGGCAATTCTACGCCTTTGCTTTTTTCGACCCTCTTTTCCTTCGACCATTTGCAATTCCGACATTTTATCCTTTCGACCTTTTGTCCTTTCGACCTTTTGTCCTTTCGACCTTTATTCTTTCGACTTTTTGTCCTTTCAACCTTTTGTCCTTTCGACGTTCTGTCCTTTCGACCTTTTGTCCTTTCGACGTTCTGTCCTTTCGACCTTTTTGTCCTTTCGACCTTTTGTCCTTTCGACGTTCTGTCCTTTCGACCTTTTTATCCTTTCGACCTTTTGTCCTTTCGACGTTCTGTCCTTTCGACCTTTTTATCCTTTCGACCTTTTGTCCTTTCGACCTTCTGTCCCTTTCGACGTTTTGTCTTTTCGACCTTTTGTCTTTTCGACGTTTTGTCTTTCGAACTTTTGTCATAGATTCCCTCGTGAAAATTACAAACAAGTATTCCAAAACAAAATTTCCTGAATTTCGGAAGAATTTACAGCGGATTTCCGGTGGAAATACGAAGTAATTTCCCGATGGACATTCGAACGAACTTTCCGTAAAACATTCGAAATTATTTCCGTGGAATGTCGAACGAATATCCCCTGGAAATATGAACGAATTTCCCGAGGAGGATCGAAAGATTTTCTACCGAAATTCGAAAGAATTTCCCGATCACAGTTTGAACGAATTCCTCGATAAATTTAAAAGAATTTTCTAAGAAAAATGTCGCGAATTTTCAAAGGAAAATTTGCAAGTACTTCCCGACACAAATTCGCACTAATTTCTCGAAGAAAATTTTAACTATTTACCCGAGAAGTTAGACTCGAATTAGTTTTTCGAAGGAATTCAAATGAATTATAATTTACCGAGTGAATTCACACAAATTCTTCTTGGTAAATCAAATGAATTTCTCGAAAAAGTTCAAATGAACTTCGACTGAAAAATCCTGTGATTTTTTCCATACGAATTCATACGAATTTCCCTTGGAAATTCTAACATTTCAGCAGAAATTTGGGCGGATTGCTCAGCTTTTCATTGAAGTCTACAAATGCCAACAAGTATCGCGCTAAAAATCTATGTTTTCAAATGGTTTTAAAATTCTTTAATAGATAACTTTCGCTTTCTTGATGGATCCACTTGATTGAATTTCCATCCATTCAGAAAGTTAATTTAAAATAAAAGTTTTCAGCTGTACGCTCGCCTTGATTGCCTTTACTTTAGGAACCTTCAAGAAAAAAAAAAGTTTTGCGCTGTTTCACCTTGAGCGACTTTGATCTAGTTTGAGAAGCTAACCGCAAGATAAATATTGATGCTGAAAAGATAGGACTACGGTGCGGCGACGCGTCGACAATAACTAATCGTGAGCAATAAAAAGTGCCAGCAGGAAAAGTGGCTTCCAGGTGCGGAGATCCTGTGGAGTAAAGCCAGCTCGGTAAATCTTTCTAAATGGGGTCCACGATAAATGGAGGACGTTTCCGGACTGTGCACGCTGTGGACAGACTTTAGTACAAGATGAGAGGGAATAGATATCCGTAACAAATAAGTCCTAGGAGGTGTGAAAGCCACTGATAATCATCGTGGCTAATGTTAGTTCTGAGTTTGTTGGTGTTTCGTTTGGCGTTTCATGGGAAAGTGTTTTATTCCATTTAATGTAACTCGTTCTTGGAAATCCATTCATTATCGACTTAACATCCCATATTACCAGCTTAATCCTCTAAAAATGGAAGATAGCGGTAGGACTAAAAGCGATACAAATCCGCATTTGATGAACCTAAATCACAAGCAGCACGCTTTCTTTACAACCTGCTTTTATCCGCATGTTGTTGTAGCAATAAGAATAACAATAACAACAACACCAACAGCGGTTACAATAATCGTCTTTCCATCGTACGGGGAAAACTTTCCCCATTATTTTCCACTTTTCATAAAAGCAAGTTATCATGCCTGAGAGCTTTGGGTGTGCTGACAAACTGAGCGGTTGATGATTAGGATTCAGGACAGAATCGTTACAACTTGGGATAAAAAAATATGGCGTAATAACAATTTTCATATTGACTAACAATCCATACATTTATTTAAAAAAAAAACAAAATCGTTTTCAAATTTCCTAGTCGTCGAAGTTTGGCTACATTACGGTAGAGAGAATGCTTTTCCGAATCTGCAAACAAAAGCTTGCATTTTCCCGCAGCTCACTGAGAGGGACAACTTTCCTGTCTGTGCCATGTTCGTGCAACGAGGCAAATGTTCGGCGAATATGAAAGATGCAAAGCCACTAATAATCAGAACAACGATTCATTCAGTTTCAGTCATGTAGAGTTTGTTGAAAGAAATTATTCACTACTTCTAGAAATTTGGCGATGAATCACGTATTAGCGACTTTTTTTTTGTCACCAACGTCGTATGGGATTGAACCATCGTCAAATGAGAGACAACAACGGTCAAGCACCAGCGTCATCATCAAATATTTTAGTTTTAATTTTGATCATAAATATGACTTATCTATTGGAATACTGGAATTATCTGGCTAACAGTGGCCGCGGCCACGCGATTTCCGAATTGTTGCATCTCAATTCAAAGTCGAGGAATCTCAAGCACTAAAGGCAATTTTTGACTGGGAAAGTCCTGATGATATAGTTGAAATCGTTGGCATTTTGATAGAAACACAACACTGCTGAAAATGTCTTTCCTGTTGAATTTGGAATTATGCTTATCTGTGTCGTCGTTGATTCAATTCAATTAAACGTGTAGTATGAACCCGTCATTTGGAACTGCTGTTCATTGAAATGTGTTTGACTAATCCCCGAGTAGAGCTAGTTTTTCGTGTGAAATATAATCCCAACTGTCATACCAACTTTCTGTTAGACAACTTGGCTATTCATTCGTTTTGTGGAGATAGAAACTGCGATGTTTTACGCCATGTTAATTATATAGTTTGCTTTTCAGGAAGAGGTAATCCGCAAACCGCGCTTACCTGGAACAGGAATTCTATTCGTTCGCTCGCTGCAGCAACTTTGCTCATATATTAGTAAGCTTTATCACTGCTTTTAATTGTACTATTTACTGCAGCGATAATATAGTTTAAAACAGATGTTTGGATATTGGTTTCACTCACAAATACAAAACAACCACTGCTTTCAGGCGGATGTACAAGAATGTTAACTGAAGTTTTGGATGCAAAGCAGCATTTGTTAATTAATGGTTTCTATGGTTCCAAAAAGCTCATGATACAGAGAATTTGTTCGCTTTAACCGAGTGATGCTTATTTGCATGCGGCCCTTCTCATTAGAATCTGAAACATCTTCTTCTTCTTATTGGCATCACATCCCCCACTTAGAGATTGCATCCTCGCTTCCACAGGTATTGACTGCAAGGTTTCTAAGTCAAGTTACCATTTTTTGCATTTGTATATCATGAGGCTAACACAATGATACTTTTATGCCCAGGAAAGTCGAGAAAATTTCCAATCCGAAAATTCCTTAGACCGAACCGGGAATCGAACCCAGCCACGTGGGAAAATTATAAGCTGAGTTTTGGAAGCATTCGGGGAAATTTTCCATTTTTGCAAGTAAGTGGAGAAAATATCCAAACTTTTTTGCAATCTACTACAAATGACACGAAGGCTTCGCTCTTTGGTTGAAAGGGCTGTGTCATCTGCAAACAAAGATTTTTGACACCCTGGTGGTTAATCAGGTAAGTCAGAAGTAAAAATGTTATACAAAATGGGCCCCAGTATGCTGCCTTGGGGGACACCAGCCCTTATAGGTAATCTATCAGATTTAGAATTCTGATAGTTTACCTGCAGTGAGCGATCTGATAAATAATTTTGGATCAGTTTAATATTGCACAGAGGATAATTAAATTTCATCAATTTTACAATCAAACCTTCATGCCAAACAAATGAGATAAGTAGTTGTCAAATTGCTTATCAGCAAAAATAGAATTGTCATTTATATGAACCATCATTCTATTTAAAATATTTTCAAACAGTTTGCTTATTGAAGAAAGCAAACTTATTGGGCGAAAACTTCAGCTGGATTTTTGTCCGGCTTTAAAACTGGACCAACTTTGGCGTTTTTCTATTTATCTGGGAAGTATGCCAATTGAAAATATTTGTTAAATAAATTAACCAAAAAGTATAAAGAACTCTCAGGAAGTTTTTTGATGTGTATGTAGAAAATATCATCATCACCAGGGGCTTTCATATTTTTAAATTTTCTAGTAATAGATCTCACTTCATCCAAATTAGTTCCCAACGAAGGGTCAAAAAGATTCTCTTGAATGAAAATGTCTTCGAAGCTCCGTGTAACCTGATCCTCAATTGAGTGAGACCTAGACTAAAATTATGGGCACTCTCAAACTGCTGAGCAAGTTTTTGAGCCTTTTCGCCATTTGTTAATAAAATTTTATTTCACTTTTTAAGCGCTGTTTTAAAGACGAAAACTAGACGAAACATTAGGGTAGATCCATTGTTTCTACCGTCTTTGTGGTCCGTCTACGGGAATGTTACCGACGGAATTCCAAGAACTACTAACCACATGGAAGCCTGGCATAGACGATGGAATGGCCTGGTTGGCAGTCACGTAGGCGTTGGAAGAATTAAGACTTGAAGAGAAGCATACTGCCGTGAATCGCATATCTGTCCCATCTTTGCTGGGTTTCCTATTCATATGGGACAAATATGCGATTCACGGCAGCATACCCGGGACAAATTTTTGCTTTGACGTCAGGCAATTCTATCTGAAAAAGGAAAACTGAGGCAGAGGAGAACGATATGAAGATCATGGAAATTGTCGGAAACTGCAGCAAATACAAACTCTAGGATTATCTAACTGCTGTCGCGACAAACCTCTCATAAAATGTAATGCACTATACAAATGATGTAGTAATTTATAGTAATTTATATACGATTATAAATTAATTCATTTACATACGAATAGCCTATTGATTGGATTATCCCATTGCATAAAATTAACAATAT
This sequence comes from Armigeres subalbatus, assembly GCF_024139115.2. Classification (NCBI taxonomy): domain Eukaryota; kingdom Metazoa; phylum Arthropoda; class Insecta; order Diptera; family Culicidae; genus Armigeres; species Armigeres subalbatus. The sequence continues at coordinate 64,233,329 of NC_085141.1, read as the reverse complement.
ATATCAAGTTTTTTTTTTATAATACAAATATTAAATCTGTATAAGTTGTTGAATAAATTGTACAACACATTTGGATACTAATGTTTATTGTTATTTTGTAGTTTTTGATAGAATAGTCTGAAAATTTGAGAAGAGTTACTCACAGGAAGTTAACAATTTTAGCAGAGCTCATAACCCTGTTCAAACATCATTCTTATGCCGTATTGAAAATAATTATGCCACATGTCCTTCCTTTTTGCCGCTGCTCAGAATGATGCCAAATAACCGTTATGCCAAATGGTCTTTATGCCAAATGACCTTATGCTAAATGGGCCGGTCCCGTTTTGCGGAGCCCAAAGTACGTATGATTTCCTGCCATGATGCGTCTCCGAATTTCTCTGCTGGTATCGTTATCGGAGGTCACCAGTGAGCCTATACGAATTCTTCAACCACCTCGATTTCGTCACCACCAATACAAACTCATTTATTTATTAGTACACCATCTTCGACCATGTCGCACAGATTGCTTCCTTAATAGCTGAATTATTCTAATTCTCTAATCCTAGCACTAAACACATTTTTGGACAGAATAAAATCGAACTTGTTACAAACATCGTTAAAAGAACGCAAATACAAATCAAAACAATTATTATAGCCAAAGTTTGTTCTGTGACAAGGGATCACAAATGAAGGCAAGTTTCGCAATCTGCGTGAGGGAACATTCCAACGTACGAGCTCCAATAGCTCGGGACAATCCAGATTCCCTGTTAGGAGGTCGAAGATAAACAATCTCTGCATTTTTAGGCGCCTGGTGGAAAGCGTTTCCAAGTCGATCAGCTTACAACGACTTGGCTAGCTCGGGAGGTTAAATGGGTCGTTCCAAGGTAGCTGTCTTAAAGCAAACCTGATGAAAATTTTCTGAATTCTTTCGAGTGCCAGCGTATGGACCAGGTAACATGGAGACCAGACTGATGAAGCGTATTCTAAAATGCTCCGGACCAATGAGTGTTTTTATACAGTAAACATCGCTGAAGCCGGAAGCATGACAACGGATAAATCCCAGCACTGTGTATGTCTTAGATGTTATGATGATGATGTGTTCGTTAAATCTCAACTTCGCATCGATGGTAACTCCTAGGTCACAAATAGGGCTGACGCGTTCCAAGCCATGCGGACCAATGGAATAATGCTACAGCATAGCGTTGGCGGAACGCGTTATGACCTTGCATTTTTTAATGTTAACGCGCATGCCGTTGTCGCCACACCAAACAAGCAAACGATTAATGTCGTTCTGAACAACAGCACAATCAGCACGAAATTCAATTACCCGGAAAAACTTCAGATCGTCAGCATATGAAATCTTGCTTGATGAAATCACTAAGCCGAGGTCGTTAACGTAGATGACAAATATTAGAGGACCGAGGACGCTGCCTTGAGGTACTTCAGACGTCATTGAAAAGATATTGGAGCGCCTGCAGTTCACCGTCACAAAAGCCTTGCGATCAGATAGGTAAGAGTGCAGCCATTATGTGATCCACGCTATCCTAGAATCGAAAGCTTTTGCAAAATCGACATATATGGAATCAACTTGTCGCTTGGCTTCAAGCTCTCGAGATATGGTTGACACGTAACACATCAAATTTGTTGTTGTTGAGCGGTTTTTCATAAATCCATGCTGGCAGCTCGAGATAATCGGTGCATCCGCTCTATACAATCGTGCGTGGATCAGCTTTTCAAAAACCTTGCTTAAACAGCAGAGGATGGATATTCCCCGATAGTTGGTGACACAATTTCGGCTTCCAGATTTATGGATCGGTATTATAACGGCGGTTTTCTAAGCAAATGGAAACACTCTGTCTTGGAGCGAGCGGTTGAACACTGACTGCAGCAATTGGGGTCGCTAACGTGGCGGCGCAATTCTTAAAAAATGCAGGAGGAAGATGGTCTGTTCCTGGACCTTTAGACGGACAGGAGATGCTCCACAGAAAACACTTCCGAAGTAGGCAGCAAAAAGGTTAGCTGCTTCATTGCTTGTTCTTGAAGTAGTTCCATTAAATTTCACCAAACTGGGGATGCCGTTGTCATTCTTCCTCTTTTGGGTGTAGTTCCAGAAACGGGAAGGATTCTCCTTCACAGAAGCTTGAACGTTGTGCACATAGTTTTCGTGGGCAGCAGAAAGAATTGCTTTATATATTCCAGCTCGAAATCACGAAGTCTGTCCCTGTCAGAAATGTTCTTTGTTACGAAGTATCGGCTACGCAGCTTGCGGAGATTGTTGCGAAGGTTACGTAGCTCAGCAGTCCACCAAATTAGACTTCGAGGCACGCTTCTTCTGAGGAACGTGTGTGTTGATAACTTCAAAGAGAAGTGCGCAGAGGGCCGATAGCATTCCATCCACTGTCTCAGACCGCAGAGATGATGTAGAATTAATCAAAAGTAGAATTAATCAGATCGAAGTTGCGTGCCGAATAGTCATATATAAAACAGTCTACGTCGTCAGGTAATGCTGGCATGAAATTCTCGTCAAGAAGTACGATGATTGGTTTATGGATATCAATTACTGTCTATCATATCAATTACTGCGAAGATGTTGGCTCAATTATATCAACGATCTCAGGGAGAGTTGTAAATATTAGATCGAGAAGCCTTCCATTTGTGTTTACAACATTGTTAATTTGCCTCAAGCCATTGGTAAACATTGCTTCCGTGAAGTTCAGCTCAGTATCAGTGGAAACGTTGGAAGGAACGTACCCGTTGATATCAACATCGAAATTCCAGCGCAAAGATGGAAAGTTATAGTCACCAATCGATAGAACTATATCAGTCTCAGAGGAATTGTCTGCTATGGAACGTACAGCATTCGCATGAGCAACGTATAACTGCATACTAGAGTTTGGCGGAAGATACACCGCAATAACGAAAAGCGAACGAGGCTTCGACTTAATGTGGACTGCGATTTGTTCCAGTTCAACCGAGTTGGCTAACGATACACATTCACTTTCCAGTGAATTTCTGACTGCGACTAAAACGCCACCACCTCGTGAGTGATGACTAGTTAAATCAGGGCTGCCCAACGTACGGCTCGCGGGCCGGATGCGGCCCTCGGCTCCATTTTTGTGGCCCGCGGCGCGTAAGAAAAATAAACTCAGATTCGGCCCGCCAGTTTTTCTAGCTGGCTCGGGAAGTTCTTTTTTATTATTCATTTTTTAATACGTAAGTTTTAAATCAAATCTTGGAACGTTTCCAATAAAGATTGGCATGAGTAGTTTACGTTCACGTTGAAAAAAGGAAGACCGGTTTGCTCAGTTCGTTCAGGAAGTTTTGCTATATTGAAAGAATAAAATCTGAATCCAAGCATTCTATAAAATATGATATTTGAGAAGGCTCAGGTACGAAACGAAATTTGGTAGAACTACAAAGGTAGGGCGCTCAATTAATTTAAATTTACATTCATTGGTTTAAATTATTGGTACAATGGATTATAGAAACAACAACTCTTTTCACTCAAGAAAATACGAAGTCAGAAAATGCAGTCCGGGCCAGTTTTGCGATTGTATAACATTTCACCGAAAACTATTTCGCAGAATTCATTTTCGCGATTGAACAATTCGTGAAATGACATTTGGCGGTTTGTAACTTTTCGCGGTATGACATTTGGCGGTTTGTAACTTTTCGCCGAATGACTTTTGGCGGAATGTACCATTTCGCGGAATACACCATTTCGCGGAATATTAATAATAATAGCCTTTGTTCGTTCAGCATTCCCACAATTATTACCTACTAGGTTTCTAAGCCAAGTTACCATTTTTTTTGCATTCGTTTAAAACGAGATTAACACGTTGAATCTTTTATAAAAGCCGAAAAAATGTCGATAAATTTCCTAGACCGGGTCGTTTAACCCAGCCTCCTTTAGCATAGTCTTGCTTGGCAGTCACGCATCTTCTCGCACGGCTAAGGAACGCCTCCCAGAATATTTAGAAATAGTTTCAGTCACCCCTTATACCGAGCTGATACACCCATTTAAAGAAGACGTTACTCCTCCCATCGTCTTATACCGGACAGGCGCGTTCTTTTAAAGAAGGCATTATCAACTCCTTTCGCCTTATACCGGGCAGATGCATCCGTTTAAAGAAGGCGTTACCCCTCTTTCGCCTTATACCAGGCAGACGCGTTCTTTTATAGAAGGCATTATCAACTCCTTTCGCCTTATACCGAGCAGATGCATCCATTTAAAGAAAGCGTTATCCCTCCTTTCGCCTTATACCGGGCAAACGCGTTCTTTTAAAGAAGGTATTATCAACTCCTTTCGCCTTATACCGAGCAGATGCATCCATTTAAAGAAGGCGTTACTCCTCCATTCTCCTTTTACCGGGCAGATGCATCCATTCAAAGAAGGCGTTACCACCCCCCCCCCCCTCCTTCGTCTTATACCGGGCAGATGCATCCATTTGAAAAAGGCGTTACCCCTGTCTTCGCATTATACCTTATACCTTATACCTTATACGCATTCTTTTAAAGAAGGCATTATCAACTCTTTTCGACTTTTACCAAGCAGATGCATCCATTTAAAGAAGGCTTTACCCCTGTCGTCTTCGTCTTATACCGGGCAGACGCGGTATTTTAAAGAAAACATTAGTAACTCCTTTCGCCTTGTAACGGGTGGTATATTTTTGAAACCCGCAACCCGAGTCGAACGCGATGGGTTCGGGTTTAAAAAATTAGTACAATATCGGGTTCGGGTCGGGTACGGGTTTGTGAGATAAAAAAATCGGGTTCGGGTCGGGTACGGGTTTAAAAAATAAAATACTGAAAATTATTTTATTCAGTTTTATTAATTGTGAGGCTAGTTCGCTGTTTGCGCTTACATTTTTTTCAGTTTAACGAGAACCAGAAAATATCTTGTTTGAATTTTTCGGGGAAAACTTTTGTGCGGGCTCAAATAATAAAATTATGTCGGGTTCGGGTTTGCATTAAATTAAAAAAAATATCCCAGATATCATGTAATTGAGCAGAAATCGGTAAACATTTGAATGATAATTATTCTAACTGAATTCCGCCAAATGGCATTCCGCGGAATGATTTTCGGTGAAAAGGTACATTCCGCGAAATGTCTTTCGGAGAAAAGGTGCATTCCGCGAAATGTGTTTCGGAGAGTTGATACATTCCGCGGAATGTCGTACCGCGAAAAAAAATTCCGCGAAATGTTTTTCGGAGAAATAGTATACAACCCAGTTTTGCTGTTAGTAGGATTTTGGTAAAACGAATAAAAATTTTCCAGAACCGAGAGCTTGTCAAGGAAAGCATATCGGTTCTGGTTTACTTAGAAATAGCCTCCTTCAGAAGCATTAGTTTGCGCAGAATACGGCGAATAGTAAAAGTTCTCGCAGAAGATTTGAAAGCTACGTTACGTGAAATTCTCTCGCAAACGCTGAAATACTGACGTGAAAAACGTGGCATAGAGGTGAGCCTGCCCAGGGCTGCAAGCTTCTCTAATAAATATAAAAAGAAACGTTGCAAAATTGACTGTGTTCATAAGAGAAATTGATGGTCATTGACATGACAGAGAAATTGGTAGCTTAGAACCCTATGCAGGGAACAGCTAACGGGAAACCCTGAGGGCAAATAAGACCTGTGCGAAGGAACTAATTTTCTCCTTGGAAAACTTAAGTGACCTTACGATTGATGCAGCACCAGCAATCAATGATTGGAAATAACAATGGCGTTATGACAATTCTAAGCATAGAAAAGCAATCACAAAGATATGGCGATATGCCCTACCATACTGCATATTTACAAATAGAATCGATATGCGAAAACGATTAATATTCCTCAAGTAATGACGTTCGTTATGAAGACAATCAACTTTATCAACATTAGGGATCTCAACCACCACCAATTATAAATGATGTTGACTGAAATGAGGAATACGAAGACTTCCTGCATTATTGCGAAGTTCATTAACTACGCCTTGGTACTATGCTTGAGAGATTTTTTTCGAAAGGAACATGGAATTATTTTTACAAGAAAAAGGAAAACCACTACTCGAGCTGAATGATCCTTGGCTTGGCTTTTCTAGCAGATATCGCCAAACATCTCAATGACTTGAACATGAAGCACTTTGGCACAGTGTGTTGCTGAAATCTGATACATTTCTCTCATCCCGTTGAAAACAGTTCATGCAAATATGCTGGTAAAGTAACGACATTCCCATTTTATCAACACCGTTTACCGATTTGAATAATTTACCTGAAATGTTTCAAATGGATTCCTCATGCAACGATCGAGTTTAGTTTTTTTCAGATAATGAAAAAAAAACACTGATAATTTTGAAAATTTAAAGAAAGTTGTGTATCAAATATTTTCTGGCCCGCCAGCAAGTGTTAAATCTAAAAATTGACCCGTGGCGTGAAAAGGTTGGACAGCCCTGAGTTAAATCATTGCGATCACAACGGAAAAAATTGTAATCGGAAGAAATTTCGCTACTTTTGATATCTGCTCGTAGCCACGTTTCCGTGAAAACGAGCACGTCATATTCACAGCTGGATAACGCCAAACGAAGCTGACTGATTTTTGTGCGCAACCCTCTCACGTTCTGGTAGTAAACAGATATCATGCAGTTTGAGGAATGCCGAGCGCTGGTAGGCGTAACTGGCAGAGGCGGTGAATAGTGGTTTGGTGGCCTGCTGGCTGGGACGCTATATGGAGCGGCCTGAAGTTGACCAATCACACTGCGGCTGGAATCACGTGAAATGTCAGGCAGTGAGCCGATCCTACTAGGAGTGTACTTGCCTGAACATGGTTGCCGGAAGACCCTCTCTCCTGATTCATACACAGGACCGGGACGACTGTTGAACGTAGACTGGAACGGCTCGACTGTGTTGAGCGAATAAGGGTCTTCCTCACGGCCAGCGGCAAGTGTGCGTCCCGGTGTCCAATTGTGGGCTCCAACGGCTTGAGACTCTGCATTCACTCTGCAGCTGGACTCAGGAGAGGCATCAGGAAGTGATCTTTTTGAGCTGAAAAAGTACTTGGGTTGTCCTCTCTTGAGCCTCTTCCTATCATGTTGATGACTAGTCCAATCCGTTTAGCTTCGATTTTCAGTCTGATGTTGGCTTCCTTCATCCTTTCAAAGTTTCGTGCCATAATTTAACTTAGTCTTCTTTAAGCATTTCATCAGGGGCCGTCTATAAAGCGTCACGCTTCTAGGGAGGAGAGAGGGTTCCGAGCAGCGTACTGAGTCACACAAAAATTTTAGTGGTTTAATAAAAAAAATGTGAAGGGGGGTCAGAAATCGTCAATTTTTGCGTGACGTACTTTATGGATCTTCTCTCAGTTATTAGTTGAAAGCTTTTCTATGCCCGCCATTGCATGAAGAGATATCATGTGTGTTAAGTACAATGCATACACTATGCCCAGAATGAAAGACACAACTTGGAAGTTACCCCTGACTGACGGCTGGTATTAGATTAAAATTCAGGTTCCATTTGGAAAAGAAAAAAAAGTTGTTTGGGACCCCTCGGTAGATTTTTTGAAATACCCAGGAATTGAAAGATAAGAAGCTTTATTTTCACGTAGTTGAAATTTTAGCGATGCTCATTTATATGCTCATATTGTTCTACCAAAAACACCGTGTAATAATGTCTATCTTGTACGAAGTCAAAAGACTTTTCTACCCGAAGATATCCGTATTCGTCAATAACAACGTTAATAATAATCAGTCAGAAAAAGTTTTTTTTATCTTTATTAAGGTGTTAAGTCTGAAAAAATGTTATGGCATTAACCTTAAGATTAATAACATTTTATCGAATGTAACTGAGCACTGTATCTAATACATATAAAAAACGAGCTGTTAACGAAGTTCACGCAAATATTTCCGCCATCCAACCACAGGAATGATATTTTGACGATTATAAGGGGTCGTTTTATTTAATCGCGCAACACCTACCTTGAATCTCAATTAAGAATCAATCATACTCAATCCTATCGCATTTCACAAAATTTTCTTACCATCCCAAAAGCACTAAAAATAATTCTCCGTTCACTCGCGTTAAAATATGACCTTTACTTTTTCCGTCCCAGACTTATTTATAATTGTTATAACTGTTTTCGGGGAGAAATCGCTTTTCGGGAAAGAAAAACAGCCTGGAGAGTGATAACAATTTTTCGCTCACTTCGATTGCCGCTAAACGTTGGTTTGTTTTTTTTTCTTTCACATTCGAGTCTTTTCGTGGCATCATCAATGCAAATGGTAGTAGCTTATGTGGAACAAATAACCTCACGCTTTCATACAGATAGCGTGGTTGTGTGGATAAAGTAAGCGCATCCCCACAGCTATTATTGTTACTATTCTGGGTTCGAATCCCGGCGCGGCCATATAATTTTGTAATTGTTCTGCGATAATTCTCCCGAAAAGTGAGTGAGAGGTAAAAGTTGTGAAACGAATAAGGATTATTATCTAATTGGCAAGATTTTCGTTCATCTTCCAATCAAGATGAATACACCACTAGGTGTTCCAATCTGCCAAATTCACGATTCAGCCATCTTGGATTTTAATATGGGAGAGCCAGCCGGTTTGTTTTCGTTTTGCACTGAAAATGAATTTTTCACCCCCGCCTTCTTCTCTTCCACAAACTTGACAGGTTGGAGCACCTACTACTATATTCATCTTGCTTCCTATGCTAATTCTAGAGAAAAGATTGATGGGTGAAAGATGATTCTCATCATAAACAACGAAACAAGATTTTCCCTTGGCCCGAAAAACGCTTGCTTTGATCTCATTGAAACGAAAAGTCGAAACCCTTATAAGTATAAAATAAGTATAAATAAGTATAAAAGTACTATCTAAATATATGCTTCTTTGCCAAAAAGTTCCATAAACATGTCCTAAAATGCAAACGAATTTTTTTTGTTGTTATTTAAGGTTTCTATGAAATACCTTTTTTATAGTGCGGGTTTCAGTCGTCTCTATAAACGTTTCAATGTCACTTAAGCTCAGCCAACATCGTTCTTCGCCACCAATTGTGTTTTTCATTTCACCATTTCATTTCTTTTAAAGCACTCAGCCTTACAACCTTTGCTACAAATACGCTTCGACTGGCGGCAAATATCGTAGCGAGGTGCGTTGAGCTAGAGTTTCTTGGTTCGAAGAAACCCAACCCGCTCCGGTGGTTTCACACCCAGGCCAAAATGTGGATACGAGTGTCAGGATAAAAAAAAATGTGGTTGGCTAGCCGAAAGCTGTGTTCACATTTGTTAGCACTTTTCACGTCGCTCCTCGGTAGAAGACCATTGCCACAACACAACTGTGCGTTGGTTTTCGAAAAATGTCGGACAGAATTCGAAAAGTGTTTTAGAAATTTCGGTCGGGACAATGATAATCTAGGCCATGGAGTATAGGTTTCACAACACAACTTTAAAAGATTTAAAAGGATCTGTGTGGCTTAAAATTTTGGTCCGGTTTCTGACCACTGTGACGCCGGTCGTCGATTCTCACTGACTGCTGGAAAGCCATGCATTACGCCCGGTTAACTTTCTAAACAAGAACGAACGAACGGACGTGTATAGGTGTGTGTATAGTCTGGATGGTGTATTGTTGTGGGATGAAAAATGAAGCAGCAAATTTTGCGGTCCATGGAGCAGCCTGGTGTATTGTTCCTTCCCTTCTTGCTTGCTTACCGGGCCGGACTAATGGGGTGTAAAGCTGTTTCCATTCATATTTGTAAGTGGTTGGTTAAAGTTCAAAAGCACGGAAACATGGTAATGCACAGAGCTCTATACACATATCACTTACAGAAGGTGGCTATTGCTGGTCTCCCAACATACGGATGGTTGACCCGACCCGCATTGAGTTAAATGTTGTCGGTCTTGGGCTTGGGTTGTTTGGTGAGAAATATATGTGTGTAAATTGGTTCTTTGCAGCTGATTGCCATGTTAGATAATACAACGAAAAGGCTTTTGTTCGAGAAAGTCGAGACTTCGTATTACTAAGGTATGAATAGCTACAAAAGGAAATTTGCCTTCGGATGAACGAACAATGTTCACTGGACGTTATATGTCAAATGATGATATAATAATATTATGCTAAGGGAGAACAATAATCTCTCTCACCTTTACAGCTGAAGCTGGAAATTTTTGATCTCCTGATTGGAATAATTAGTACGAATGGGTTTACCCATAGCTTCGGGAGTTAAAAACAATATGTTTTAGATGTTTCGAAGATTTCTATTGAATCAAATGATCTGTCACACATAGTTGTATACGTATATAAATCAGTGAGCACCTTTAACTTTAATCATCTTGAATGGAGACCAATTACCCCTGATTTTACCTATTTTTTTCTCACATATTTGGAAAAATCGTTTGTGTATAATAATTGTTAACAACTGACACTTTCGATAAGACGAGTTAGTATTATTTCGTTCATTTCGTTTATTTTTGACCCTACAGCAGTGTAGAAATATTTCATTGTCAATGCAGTGAAAAACATGGATCTCAGTATAATCTGCAGTCGCCTTCATCGCCGCCGTGGTGAGTGCGACTGGGTGCAGCCGAAAAATCACCACCAGCCTTTCGATTTCGCATTCAGCCACTCACAAGTCGCTCTGACCGGCTGCTCAGTTCGCGCCTTACCGTATGACTGTGAGTGACCCATTTAAACGCGTGGTGAATTTTTTCAATTTGCTGGGTGAATGTGTACATTTTGCTGTGGTAAATTTCATCTTCGCGGCGCAGTGGGTGATGTGAGTTCTGTTGTTTACTTTTCTGCCTCTCCGGGAATGTGAGGTTGATTTCAAAGCAGGAAGAAAATAAAAAATTGATATAAAAAAACATCACCTTCATCCAGTGCTTCCGAATATTTACAGCCCTGCCCTACAGACATGTATTTCGACAGCAAAAATGGCCTTAGAGCCGATGCCCACGTAGCGTATTTTCAAGCTGCGTGCACGCCGCGTCCACGCAAGGTACTCGGCATCAAATGTAGTCGTGCACACGTTTACGTGTGCATTACTCCATTTGATGCTAGGTACCTTGCGTGAACGCGGCGTGCACGCAGCGTGAAAAAACGCTACGTGGACATCGGCCCTTATTGTTGAAGTTGAAATAAGTATCTGTAAAGCTACAATGTAGTGGAATTAGGTAGAATACATAGTTCCATATAGCAAGTGAAAACATTCCACTAAACCAACTCTAAAAGTAAAAGTAATATCCTGTTCAACAATAGACAGATACAACGTATCTTTAAACCCACCTAAAATGTAGATTTTTTGAAGATTTTGTGCCACTATTTAACCGCATTATCTGAATAGGAAGTCAAGCAAAGATGAGCCAAACTTCCGCCTTATCGGCAGTATTGCCAATAAGGCAAAGGGATCAAGTCCCTTCAGTCCGCCTACATATTGATCAACATCAGACATCCAGACGCCAGGCACCATTATCAATTGCACTAATTGGCAAACAGAGCGACAACCTTTAGACGAGCTGTACACATTTTCCTCAAACATTATTTCAATCAATAGGTACCATCAGAAAATGCGACACATTTCTCGTAAACTGATTACATTTTCAATGGGAGCCCACATCATTTGGTGTTAAGAGTGCGTGCTGCTACGCAGAATATTGGACCGAGTCAATCCGAGGTAAAAAAAATGTCCCATCACCCACTTACAAAATTAGGAAATAATCCTCTTATGAGATCGGTTTAGAAATGGCAAACAAGGGGTTGTCGGCAGAAAAAGCATCTATCGACTCAATTTTTTATTAGTACGATGAGTGTATTGTTTTGTGTAAATTTATCGCATTGTACAATGATTTGGAAATGCTCATGCCACATCTCAAACTTAGATTTGCATTTTCATGATAGAATTGGAGGCAAAAGATAAGAGAGTTTCGCTAGGATACGGCAGGCGTGAAGATTTTTTTACAGAAGTAGATCTTCAAGCAAGCTGTTCCAACATAGGGTAACAGTTCCGATAGTCGTGGGTGTTCCTATAGTTGCGGTAGTACGGTTTGCAGGGAATTTAGAAATTAAACCCAGTAACCCACATCACCGATCAATAAGTCGACCTGTCATAACACAATGGAAACAAGAATAACATTCAAATTTCATTTAAACTGGTAAAGTATCTTTAAATTACTTAATTTTTTTCTTTCCCTTGCACCAATAGTTGCGGTAGTGTTCCAATAGTTGCGAATCCCGTATAAATCCTATGGGATTCGTAACTATAGGAACACGAATAACAAAATACCTCAACTATTGGAACACTGTACCAATAATTGGAGGATTATTTTTAGGTAACAATAAAGGATTTTGATGAAATTATGACACGCTTCGGATAAAGTAGAGAGAATGAACTTTCGGATGCACTCTCAAGGTAAGGGAAATGAAGTATGGATTATGTGTTATAGAGAAATTAGTGCTGGAACGTGCTTAGTTCCTCCACTATTGGATCTTTTGCCCTATACCGTCGCATGCGGGAACTGTTGTTTCCACTAGTTTCCACAAGAAATTGCTCAGAAAATCCATGGAAAATTATCCAAAATTTACACGAGCAGTTCTTTGGAATTTCCTCCCAACTTCCACAAAAAATTCTCCAAATTTTCACCGGAGTTTTCACCGAAACTACTCCAAATTTCCACGAGAAGTTTCTTTCTATCGGGAATTTCCTCCTATTTCTCTCGAAAAACTCATTGGAATTTATACAGAAATCTCTTTTTGAATTTTCGAGGAAATTTCCTCCGAATTGATGAGCTCTAGCCACATCCTTGTCTTGCCTTTAGAATATCACCAGTAAAACTCTTAAAACCCGGGATTTAGCTCTGTCTACCAGATCATTTCAAGCAAGAGAATTTGTTCAGTAATAAGAACTTCCGTGTGTTTCTCTCACTACCATTGTTCACCAGTTCAAGAAGAGTTAGTGCGTATTTAAACCCCTAATTCGATTTTTCCAGCAGTCAGTTCAGCCTAGGACCGGGTACCGAGGTTTTTTAACTAATTGCTTGAAAAGTTGTTTCCGCTGCATAAAGTTTAGCCTCAAACAAGAGGAATTCGAGTCTTTCAACTGTCTGCAAGGTAACAATAATTATGTTTTATTTCTGAGACTGCTGTTGGTAGCGGGGACTAAATACGATGAATCCTTAATTACCACAACTTATTGCCCTAGCTAGGAAAATGGATTAAGCTAGGGCTCTGTTTGGTAGATCCTACACCGCAACACACTACGTCAAAGTGATCTACCGTGTTACGGGATTTCGGATTTTACTTATCATCTATAGGCCTGCCCAACCTTTTCAAGCCACGGGCCAATTTTCAGAATTATCACCTGCTGGCGGGCCAGAAAATATTCGATACTTTATTTTTACATAACAGGTCTTTTGGTTAAAAATTTAATGGGAAACATGAACTTGTTGGCTACTCTGCAATACCCGACCCTTAGGGCAAGTCAGAGTAACGTGACGTGCGATGCGACGCGACGCGACGCGACAGTGCAATTTGACAGTCTGTTGATAATGATTGTTATTCTTTTACGTGAGTCGCGTCGCATCGCTCGTCGCTTTTACTCTGGCTTGCCCCTTATTGATTTCGTAATCGGTGACCGAAATCCGTTTTTTACGGCTTTGATTCTTGAAAAGAGCTGTTCACGCAGATATGTGCTTCCGAAGAGCGAAAATATCTTATGAGAGATGTTTCTATCTGAAATTTAGATTTGAACTCGTTGCATTGTTGACCTCCAATCCATTTGAAACATTTCAATTACATTATTCACATCAGTAAACGGAAATTTCATTACCGTGTTCTCGGAAATGAGCGAATAGGGCGAATAAGCCAGACAATTCAAGTTGAAGGGCTTGGGTTTTTTCTCGTGACGTAGTTTTCAAATCTTCTGCGAGAACTTTTACACATCACCATGTTCCATAACAAATTAATGCTACTGAAGGAGGCTTTTTCGTTAGTGCATACGATGTCAACAAAGGCAGATGTGCATTGCTTAACAAGTTCACCGTCCTGGAATGGTTTCATTCGTTTCTTAACATAAAGAAGTCAGTACATATTGAAACAGTTTCGTTGATGGGTGAACACGAAGTCACGACACTCGCACGTACTACAATTTTCGACTTCATGTTCGAATGAAGAAAGTTTGTTGCTTCGGTAATCCACTTTTCCACTAATAATTTGAATCAAAAAAAGTCGTGGGCCGTTTCTGAAGCGGGCCACAAAAAAATGAGCCAAGGGCCGCATCCGGCTCGCGGGCCATACGTTGAACAACCCTGACTGTGAAGTGATTATAGATGACTTACTACAGTAATGCACAGTGACTAAAATCGTGTTTTGTTTTAGGGTTTTAGAAGCTTTAGCGAAGTTTTAGCGAAGCCTCCTTTCAAGAGGCTCGGAAGCCTTATTTTAAGGAGCTCGGAAGCCTCATTTCAAGAGTCTCGGAAGCCTCTTTTTAGGAGGCTCGGAAGCCTTTTTGCAAGAGGCTCGAAAGCCTTTTTTCAAGAGGCTCGAAAGCCTTTTTTCAAGAGGCTCGAAACCCTTCTTTCAAGAGGCTCGGATGCCTCCTTTCAAGAGGCTCGGAAGCCTCCTTTCAAGAGGCTCGGAAGCCTCCTTTCAAGAGGCTCGGAAGCCTCCTTTCAAGAGGCTCGGAAGCCTCCTTTCAAGAGGCTCGGAAGCCTCCTTTCAAGAGGCTCGGAAGCCTCCTTTCAAGAGGCTCGGAAGCCTCCTTTCAAGAGGCTCGGAAGCCTCCTTTCAAGAGGCTCGGAAGCCTCCTTTCAAGAGGCTCGGAAGCCTCCTTTCAAGAAGCTCGGAAACCGCTTTCAAGAGGCTCGGATGCCTCCTTCCAAGAGGTTCGGATGCCTCCTTTCAAGAGGCTCGGAATCCTCCTTTCAATAAGCTCGGAAGCCTCCTTTTAAGAATCTCGGAAGCCTTCTTTCAAGAAGCTCGGAAGCTTTCTGGCAAGAGGCTCGGAAGCTTCCTTTCAAGAAGCTGGGAAGCTTCCTTTCAAGAAGCTCGGAAGCCTCCTTCCAAGAAACTCGGAAGCCTCCTTTCAAGAGGCTCGGAAGCCTCTTTTCAAGAGGCTCAGAAGCCTCCTTTCAAGAGGCTCGGAAGCCTCCTTTCAAGAGGCTCGGAAGCCTCCTTTCAAGAGGCTCGGAAGCCTCCTTTCAAGAGGCTCGGAAGCCTCCTTTCAAGAGGCTCCAGAAGCCTCCTTTCAAGAGGCCTGGAAGCCTCCTTTCAAGAGGCTCAGGCCTCCTTTCAAGAGGCTCAGAAGCCACCTTTCAAGAGGCTCAGGAAGCCTCCTTTCAAGAGGCTCAGAAGCCTCCTTTCAAGAGGCTCAAGCCTCCTTTCAAGAGGCTCGGAAGCCTTCTTTCAAGAGGCTCGGAAGCCTTCTTTCAAGAGGCTCCAGAGCCTTCTTCAAGAGGCCTCCGAAGCCTCCTTTCAAGAGGCCTGAAAGCCTCCTTTCAAGAGCTCAGAGCCTTCTTTCAAGAGGCTCAAGCCTCCTTTCAAGAGGCTCAGGCTTTCTTTCAAGAGGCTCAGAAGCCTCCTTACAAGAGGCTCAAGCCTCCTTACAAGAGGCTTGGAAGCCTCCTTACAAGAGGCCTCGGAAGCCTCCTCACAAGAGGCTCAGAAGCCTCCTTACAAAGAGACCTCAGAAGCCTCCTTACAAGAGGCTCGGAAGCCTCCTTACAAGAGGCTCGGAAGCCTCCTTTTAAGAGGCTCGGAAGCCTCCTTTTAAGAGGCTCGGAAGCCTCCTTTTAAGAGGCTAGGAAGCCTCCTTACAAGAGGCCCGGAAGCCTCCTTATAAGAGGCCCGGAAGCCTCCTTACAAGAGGCCCGAAAGCCGCCTTACAAGAGGCTCAGAAGCCTCCTTACAAGAGGCTCGGAAGCCACCTTACAAGAGGCTTAGAAGCCTCCTTACAAGAGGCTCGGAAGCCACCTTACAAAAAGCTCGGAAGCCTCCTTACAAGAGGCTCGGAAGCCTCCTTACAAGAGGCTCGGAAGCCTCCTTACAAGAGGCTCGGAAGCCTCCTTACAAGAGGCTCGGAAGCCTCCTTACAAGAGGCTCGGAAGCCTCCTTACAAGAGGCTTGGAAGCCTCCTTACAAGAGGCTCGGAAGCCTCCTTACAAGAGGCTCGGAAGCCTCCTTACAAGAGGCTCGGAAGCCTCCTTACAAGAGGCTCGGAAGCCTCCTTACAAGAGGCTCGGAAGCCTCCTTTATTCGATATTAAAGGGACTAGTTAGGGAGGTATCGGAATAGAGAACTCATTTTTCATTCTAAAGTATCAAACACTTTTCATTACATGTAGACATATGGTTTAATGTAATTTGGCCGAATGTCATTTGGACAAAATGGTCATTTAACCGAACGTTTTTGGACCGAATAATTATTTTTTTTTCCTTGTGGCGTGAGATAGTGTAAAGTGAGAAATGAATACTGAGAAATGGAAGTGAGTACTGAGTTTCACAGTGTGCAGTAACAAATGAGAAGTGAGTAGTGGGAAGTGAGAAATGAGATGTGATAAGTGACTGGTTAGAATTGAGATATGAGCAAGAGGTGAGAAGTGATGAGAAGTAAGAAGTTAATGGTGAGATATGAGACAAAAAGAAGGAAGAAGAAAGAAGAAAAAAGGGAAGATATGGAATAAGGATAAAGAAAAAGAAAGAAGGCATAAGGGAGAAGAAAGACGAAAGAATAAAGTAGGAAGAAGCAAGAAGAAACAAAAGAAGGGAAGAGAAACAAAAGGAATCAAGGAAAAAGGGACGCGAAAAAAAAAGATTGAAGGAAGAAGGGAAGAGAAAGAACAAGGATAAAGGAAGAAAAGAAAGAATAAGAATGAAAGAGTAAGAGGATAAAGAAAGAAGAAAGAAAGAAAAAAAGAAAAAGGGAAAAAAGGAAGAAGGCAGTTCTTAGGGATAAGGATTAATTTAACTACTTTCAACTCTGACATCTCACCTCTTACTTGTTACACCTCACTTCTCATTTATTACTCCTCACTCCTTGGTTCTCCCTTCTTAATTCTCATGTCTCACTTCTCTCTTCCCATTACTTACTTCGTACTTCGCCCTCTCACTTCCCACTTTTCACTATTCACTTTCTCACTTCTTAAAAATCCTCATTTCTATTTTCTCACTTCTCACTTTTCACTACTCACTTCTCATTTCTCACTTTCTACTATTCGCAATTTACTTATTTTTTTAACTATTCGACTAAATGTTATTGGCATAAATGACTTATTCGGTCAAACGGCATTCGGCCGAATGGTGTTTGACCAAATAGCCTGACATCGTATATGTTGTGCATGGAAAGTAAACTGATTCTAACATCGAGTTAGCGAGGTGAAAATGCAATGGAAAATTACTTCGACTTAGAGAATATCGAGTAAGAAAGGTATGGACTTACGGAGGGAATGTAGTATGCACGATTCAAGGTAAAATAATGAGGGATATATAGAGTTACAGAACATCGAGTTAGGGAGAGTTCACTATAATAACGTTAGGAATAAATACGGAGGGTAGTCTCAACAACGAAGGCTAAAAGTCATTCGGATAGTACGGAAGTATAAAAAAACGACCTTTGATCCACTTTCTTGCCAAGTAGCTGGTAGGGTTGTAAGCGCTATCCGTCTTCTCTTCCTTCCAGTTGGAAGCTTGGCAAAACGAATGGTCGTTCGACTTATATCGCGTTAATTTGCTGATATCACTAATTGCGAAGACCACATTAAAGTGGTCTTCGCTAATTGTAACTACAAAGTATTGTCCTTCGTGTTTATCGTTCGTTCCGTGAGATATACTCATTGTTCATCTTACTGCAGCCAAAAACTTGTAAAACTACATAGATCCAACTTGCTTTAGTGAATCGAACAGATAGTCGTTACAAAGAATTCTCTTTTTGCATTTACGCCCCTATGAACTTCACAAATTATGTTTTTTTCCGAGATAAACAGGTTGGTTGTCCGAGTTTCCCAGCAGATCACATTTCTGTTGAAACGGAAGCATGAACTAAATGGATAACAATTTTATGTGACCCGTCATTGTTGAACAGTTCTACAAATATTTGTGTTTAGCCCACAAGCTGTTTATTCGGCCGTGTAATCAACCGACACACTGCAGTCAAGTGGACAGTGATTAACGTCAAATTGGTTGCATTTTCCCACCACAAATGATGAATCCAGCACACTTTCCATGGAGCAAATTACTGCATGTGCCTTGCTGTTAGAACGACCAAACCAAAAAGCCTGGAGCAAACTCTGTGCGTGGAGCGTCAAACCGCTTTGCCACAACGTAATTTCCGGTGACATGACCTGAGCTCCGCTTGCAACACCGCGAGATATTTTGAATTTAATTAAAAACTTTAATCAAACTCGCACTGCATGAATCCCATCCCGACCCCGATGAATATCATTTTGTTTGCTCTAACTCATGTTTAGGATAGCACACAATTTGCAATGCAAATATTTGGAGGTAAAATATTTCGCAGCAGCCGCTGCAAACTAAATGCATAGATGGTAATTTCCAAAATCATGCAGAACGATATCCACACGCACTTAGCATAATTTCATCCAATTGTTGATTAACTACACTAGCGGTGCAATTTCAATCTGTTCCAATGGGAGCACACCCAACAAGCAGCTGACCGGAATGAATCACAATTCAATGTGGCGCTATTTAATTCGAACCCTTTCTGTTTTCCATTTTTCTCCGCAGATCTTCGACGGGTACTACCACTTCGAGCACCGGCACGTGCAGAAACGATCTCTGAATCCGTCGGGGCATCACCAGCGGCGACTGGACGGAGACGATCGGGTGCGGTGGGCGAAACAGCAACGATCGAAGCGGCGCACCAAGCGGGACTTTCGATCCCTCAAAAATCCCTACACGATACAGCTGAACGACCCCAAGTGGGCCGAAATGTGGTACCTGGTAGGTCGAACGTGGTGGACTGTTCATTTCTGTCATTGGCAAGGGATTTTAATATCTTGTAGATGAATTAATGAAAAATAATAAGCATCATAAATACCTATGCCAATAATAGAAATAAACATACGATAGAATTTGTCTAATTTATTTTTTCTTATTTTATCTTCAGAATCGAGGAAATGGCCTAGATATGAATGTGATACCAGCCTGGAAGGATGGCGTAACGGGGAAGGGAGTTGTAGTAACGATTTTAGACGATGGACTGGAATCCGACCACCCCGATTTGGAACATAATTACGTGAGTAGCATGAGAACACATAATATTAGTAAAAACTTAGTTGTACGAGAAAGGCAAAACTCATAATGAAGCTGTATACTAGTTATTAAAATATGCATTTCGAATTGTTCAAGATAAAAACGAAATCAAACAAGCATAACAAATTTACCTCCTACGGACACCAAAACTTCCATGAATTCATGCTTGCACCAACAATTAATCCGGTTGAAACAACACAAATTCGTCCCTTTTGTAAATTCCAATCCATAGAAATAGAGCGACTGGGGAAGGGTAAAAAACCGTTTCGCTCGAATAGGCTGCACTGTAGCAACGTGTCTCAGTTGAATATAATTCAGGTTGATAGTAACAAAAAATCCGAATCCCAAACAAACGAACGCGGGGTAAATAAACTGTTCGAACGTGTTCAGAATTCGCTTTTCTGATAGTTGCTGTCCGTTGGACTTGGTACATTTGCAGTGACGTGACGGGCCATCGGAAAAGTACATACCGTTTAGGGCTGTCTGTGAACTCGCTCAGGTACTAAACTTTCGTTAGTGCTTTTTTTTTGTTTTATTCAATAGTGAACTTTTTATTTTGGGAAAATAGTTCGGAAACAAGCATTCGTGCGACTGGAGCGTATTTTAAAATAATGAATTTGGGAGTCTCGCGTGAATTCTTAAAAACACTTACACATTCAGTATAAAACATTATTTTGAAATTTCATAAAATCACCTTAACGTATACAATTCAAATCAAATTTGTTCTAAATTCATTGAGACAATATTTTCAATTTCTACTGGAAGTTGTTTTTTTATATTTTCAAATAAGTTTTTTTTTTTCAATATTTTCACAGGAATTCTCTTGAGATTTAAAAAAATAATTGACGTAGATTTTTTTTGTTTTGGTTTGTCTTGTATCCTTGAAATACTTACTACTTACTAATGAGTCTTATAAACACCGAGTGGTGCAAAGGACCAACCTAAAAGTTCTCCATCCTGAGCGATATCCAACTATACCCTCAACCTGTTATCAAGTTCCGCCATCTGACGCCATTTGGCTGCCAAGATATTGGTAGCTTTCAACATCTTTCTGTCTCGGCTAATGTGAAGATGGAAGGTGTAACCGTGACAAAACATGCCGAAGAGGAGCGCTCTTCAAAAACGTTGAGCTTTCTCTGCATATCAGAGCACCGCACAGTGGCTAAAATCGTGTATTGAGTGCGTTTAATTAATAGTATCTTTATCATGCAATTTAGCGTAATAGTGTCTTCGAGACATTTTATCAGTAAATTTGTGCGATTCTTTGGAGGTATTCAGTTTACTGATCAATCCCCCTAAAAGTAAGATAAATAAAGATAAATAAATTTATTTTTTCCACTTCACAACATATTCGTAGTTCGGTTTGATTCTTCATAAAAGTTGTAGCAAAAGCTCTCCTGAAAAACTTTATCGAAGACACCAAGTTCGTAATTCCGTTACTTTTGGATATTTTTTACGTTTTATGCAGACAACCCCTTATAGCCTATTCAGATTACGCCATTAATGACATAATAATTGGCGTTTCAGGGTAAATACGCTTTATGATGTCATTATTTACGTAATATTCCATACATTTTGCGCTGTCAAAAGATACCCTCTAAAAGAATTTATTACGAACAATTATTACGAGAGAGCTTCCGTTCTAACTGGAATGCAGGGAGAAATTCAACAAAACAAAACTGACAAGCGTCACGTTTTCTTTACCAGAGAGAAAATTCTCTCTGTTTTCATTTCGTTTCGTAGTTGACAGTCATGCTCTTTCTGTCGCACCAGGGTCGAATGCATGTTAGATGGAAATCTTCTGAGCGCTGAAGAATAACTCGGATTGTGATGGTTTTGTGGAAAGCATTTTATATGATGAAAATAATGATGATAATTATTTATTCCCCACTTATTCAACATGAATTGTTTAAAAACAGATGCTCTCTAGAATTAACATGAAGTATTTAACTTAAACCTAGATTTAATAGAACAAATCGAATAAATTTTCAAAGTTCAAGGGCCAATGCGGAAGACAATTTTAAAACGTAGGAATGGTTGTAAAACGAATATATTTCATGAATAAACATGATTTCATAAATTGTTTCAATTCTGCTCCTTGAATGGCTTAATATACTTTGGATTTCAACATTTTCACGTGGGACAACTGTAACGATTTGAATGGGTTTATACATATAATTTATACATATTCATCCAACATCCAGTTTAAATTATATCACATTGACACGATTCGATTTTGTTAGAAGCTGTATCATTGATTGTCGAGTAGAACGCAATGGTTCAGTTTCCATTTTGAAAAAAAAATGCTGAGTTGCCCTCCATACATGGAGATACTGGTGGAAATACAGTTTAGTTCGATAATATTTCTTGAAAATTGGTCCAATCGTCCTTTTTTATTTATTTGTGAGAATTCCCAAAAGTATCTAAATTTTTCTATCAAATCTCCGTTCGATCATAGTACAGAATAAAAATATTTTTTAAACTTAAACATAAATTGAGGAATAGTCTGATTCCCCGAAGAACGGCACACCCAACTAATGAATGTAGCTTCGCTCATTATCCTTAATGAGAGCTTCAAATATTCTTCGAAAATCCCTTTTCATATTTTTTTTTATATTTTTTTTCGTAGAAACTTTGTTCAGAAAAAAAATGTTCGATTGTCGCCACACAAATGCTTGATTTCGCAAATTAAATTTTAAAACTCTCCTTGAATTCAACCCTGTATTAGCGTGCAAATGAGGAAACATGGAAACGTCAAGATATATTATCTTGCTGCAGTCTGAACACCTCGTAATAATTGGATACCCTCTCACTTAACAAAGTCATAAATAGCCCAATCTGAATAGGCTATTAAAATGTGTTTTTTCATCATATCTTTTTTACTTTAATTTCTACATTTTGTGCATGTTCTAGAAAGTTTTAGATAATATGAAAATACACAAGTTATAACAGTTTTATTGGATTTTTTTGTCATATTTGATATAACTGCAACTTGACAAGGGGCAAATTGTGGCAGTCAATCTCATACGCATAACAAAGTACAAGTAATGAACTTTAATTTAATACCTGAACTGTAGAGTTGTAAGCGAATGTAAGGAATGTTTCATCAAAAACCATTTCCTACTATGCAAGGTAGAAATCAATCATCCATCAAGGAGTTGATGAACTAATGCACCATGCGTCTCCATGTGCTTGTATGCTTATACATCAAACATGCTCAAAACTTGTTGGCATAAAAATCAATAAATCTCCAAAAGTAATGAAATTACGAACTTGGTGTCTTCGACAAAGTTTTTCAGGAGAACTTTTGCTACAACTTTTATGAAGAATCAAACTTTATATGTTGTGAAGTGCAAAAAATAAATTTTTCATCTCACTTTTAGGGGGATTGATCATAAGGATGAATACCTCCAAAGAAGCGCGTCGACTTACTGATAAAATGTCTCGAAGACGCCATTACGCTAAATCACATAATAAAGATACTATTAACCGATTAAATACGGATTTTGTTTCGTCGTATTTCATCATAAAATTTGGACATACTGCTTCAAAAACAGATGCAAACCACAAAAAGTAGAAATATGGGGGAATTTTTTTTTTGAGATCTTTTAAGGCTTTCAAACTCTTCTTGAGTACAGAACTTGATGATCTACATAAACAACAAAGAGTTTTACGGGGCCTAAATCCTAATATAAAGTTTGAAATGGTACTTGAAACATAATTAAACTATTTTTAGCAAATCGCACTGTTACCAGAACATCAACGGTACTCCAAACTATTCTTGAGTTCAGATCTTGGAGGTCTTCAAGACCAACCGAGTGATTGATAGGGTCCTGAGTTTGTGTGTTAGTTGTAGAAACCCCATGGGACATCATTACATCAGTATTTAAAAAAATCAACATTCCCAGAATAGCTATGGTACTCCAAACCATTCTTGAGTTCAGATCTTGGAGGTATACAACATCAACAGAGTAATTCAAAAGGTTCCCGAGCTTGTGTGTTAGTTGGAGAAGCCCCACGGGACATCATTACATCAGTATATAAAAAATTCAACATTCCCAGAATAGCTACGGTACTCCAAACCATTCTTGAGTTCAGATCTTGGAGGTATACAAAATCAACAGAGCGAGTGTTGTTAGTTTTCCCGAGTTTGTGTGGTAGTTGGAGAAGCCCCACGGGACTTCATTACATCAGTATATAACAAAT
Organism: Armigeres subalbatus; assembly: GCF_024139115.2. Lineage (NCBI taxonomy): Eukaryota > Metazoa > Arthropoda > Insecta > Diptera > Culicidae > Armigeres > Armigeres subalbatus. Next base: position 64,209,920 of record NC_085141.1, on the reverse strand, counting down.
ATAACATTCCCAGAATAGCTACGGTACTCCAATCAATTCTTGAGATCAAATGTTGGAGGTCTACAACACCAACCGAGTGATTCATAGAGTCCTGAGCTTGTGTGATAGTTGGAGCAACCCCGCGGGACATGTAATAATGTCCCGTATACATCCAGTATACATAAATCACAACATTCTCAGAGTTCCTGCGGCACTCCAAATCATTCTTGAGTGCAGATATCGGAGGTCTACAAGACCAACAGAGTGATTCATAGGTGCCCGAGCTTGTGTGTTAGTTGGAGAAGCCTTACGGGACATCGTTACATCAGTACATAAGAAATTTAACATTCATAGAATAGGTACGGTACAACAAACCGTTCTTGAGTTCATATATTGGAGGTCTACAACAGTGATTCATAGGGTCCTGAGCTTGTGAGCAACCCAGCGGGACATCATTACAGCAGTATACACGAATCACAACATTCTCAGAGTTCATGTGGTACTCCAAATCATTCTTGAGTTCAGATATTGAAGATCTTCAAGACCAACAGAGTGATTCATAGGTTTTCGAGCTTGTGTGTTACTTAGTGAAGCACCATGGGACATTATTACATCAGTATATAAAAAATCAACATTCTCAGAATATTCAAGGTACTCCAAACCATTCTTAAGTTCAGATCTTGGAGGTGTACAAGATCAACAGAGTAATTCAAAAGGTTCTCGAGCTTGTGTGTTAGTTGGAGAAGCCCCACGGGGCATCATTACATCAGTATATAAGAAATTCAACATTCCCAGAATAGCTACGGTACACCAAACCATTCTTGAGTCCAGATACTAAACCTCCAATAGAGTGATTCATAGGGTCCTGAGCTTGTGTGATAGTTGGAATAACCCCGCGAGACATCATTACACCAGTATATACAAATCATGACATTCCCAGAATATCTACGATACCATAAAAATTGTTGAGACATCGAAGATTTTCATGTTGATTATTTTGAATATTAGGATCTGTACTCAAGGACAGTTTGGAGTTTCGTAGATATTGAACGAATTCTGTAGTGTGCCTATAATGTTTGTGGAGTCCCGAGTTTGAAGTCCCGTGGAGCTATTCCAACTCATAAAACTAGTAGGGACATCAAGGATCTTCATGTTGATCAATTTGAAGATTAAGATCTGTACTCAAGGATAGTTTGGAGTGTCGTTGATATTGATCGAATTCTGTGGTATGTCTGTAATGGTGTTACGATGTACCTTGGAGCTATTCCAACTCATAAAACTAGTAAGGACATCAAAGATCTTCATGTTGATCGATTTGAACATTTAGATTTGTACCCAAGGATGGTTTGGAGTGTCGTAGACATTGATCGAATTCTAAGGTGTGTATAAGTATATAACGAGGTACCTTAGAGCTATTCCAACTCATAAAACTACTAAGGACATCGAAAATCTTCATGTTGGTCGAATTGAATATTAAGATCTATACTTAAGGACAGTTTGGAGAGTCGTAATTGTCGAGTGAAGTCTGTAATGTGTCTGTAATAGTGTTACGAGATACTGTGGAGCTATTCTAACACATAGAAATAGTGAGGACATCGTAGATATTCTTGTTGATCGATTTGAATATTAAGATCTGAATTCAAGGAAGGTTTGTAGTATCGTAGATATTGAAAAAGATCTGTTATACCGCTGGGCAGGCGCAGAATTTTATCATTAAGCCTTTCAATTTCAATTATTTAACAAGAATATGGTAAAGTATTGTGTTGTTTCCTGAGAACATCAAAATTACCACTTAAGGATAGTTTGGTTGCTCAGTCCACACGACTTTAACCACTGTGCACCGTTGAGTAAAGAGTGTCCGGTGCTCCATGGTTTTAGGTTCACGATCAATCGCACGTGATTCTGTCGATTACGATGAGGAACAGTAGTGGTGATATAATACAGCCTTGTCACACACCAGCTATGACCCGGATGGAGTCGGACAAGATCCCGTTGTGTAGCCCTCTACATGAGAGGGCCTCGTACTGTGCCTCGATGAGGCCGATTATTTTCTTAAGAGCTTGCGTCTCAGGACCACACATGTTCCCGATTGAGACGGTTGAAAGCTTATCCGTAGTCAATGAAAATCAAATAAAGGGACTCTTAGAATTCGTTGACCTGCTCCAGAATAATACGCAGCGTGACAATACGGTCCGCACAATATCTTCCAGCTCAGAATCCGGCCTGCTGCCGCACGAGAGTCACATTGATCTTCTACCGAATTCGAGCTAGGATAACTTTGCATAGAACAACATACAACATAGTCACTAGTAACATTTTGGTATTATGCTGGTTTTAAAAAAGTCATATAGAGCAAATAATGGTTTTATGACCGTTATAAAACTAAAAATGTTACTTGGGAATGTATACAGTCAGGATTCAGTTAGCTCACCTTTTTTGGGTACATTCATTAAGATACCCTATTGGTAACATGCTGGTTTTATGCTCGTTTTGTGGTAATCATGTAAAGCAAATAATGGTTTTCATGACCATTATAAAACTAAAAATGTTACTTGGGCAGTACTTCTTGGGCAGTAGCAAAGGCGTAGGATTGCCAATCCGAAGTTGGCGAGTTGGAATGTAGAGTCATTGAAGGAGGAGAATATTAAGATACACTGCATCCAGTCGATCAGGAAAGTTGCGGGGTCCCAGATATTACGAAATTAATGGTGCAATAGTTGGGCGCATTTCATGTGGATTATCTTTGAGCATCTCGGCTGATATCAACCCTTGGGGCTTTGTTGGATTTCATGCTTTGGATCTCTAGCAGTAAAGGAGCTTCGGTATTGACGCGTGTTATAAGTCGGATCCTTGGCAGATCATGCCGAGGTGGTGTTGCTCGAAGTGCTCGAACCAGCGTTTAATCTGGTCAGTTAGATCGGTCAGTCAGTCGCGTCTTTCACAGGCATCGTTGCATTCATCTTCGCCCCGCTTAAGCGTAGTGAGATATCGTAGATGAGGTGAATGTCCTCGGTTGCAGCGGCTTTCTTCTCTCTTCAGTTCACTCTGGACTGGATACTGGCCTTTCCAAGTCCCTGGTACTGCCTTTTGACATTACTTCCGGGAGAGACCAATGCGACTACGTGCTCACCTTTCCGCTCTAACTAAACAATAACAAATTAGTTAATGCTTGCCGACTTCTACTCGGAACACCAGATTCTCTACAGGCTGCAGGAAATCTAAACGATTGCAGATTATCCGGAGTAGTGTAGCGACCGCAAAGGTAATCCTGGGCAGTAAGGACAGACAGGAAACCCCGTATGCCGTGACCTGTGGTAGTACTGGTGGAAGTAGACATGCCCTGACAGGAACTGTGTCCGATGGAAGTGAACTTTCGCATTTGGTCTCTCCACCCAGCTAGATATCTCTACGTCTATTGGAGCACACCTCAGAGCTACTGAACGTCATCCTCGAAAATGCTGCCATGACAATTGAAGCTCTCTGGCAGGCATAGTCAACATAACAACCGAAGGTCATCTTGTCGTCTATTATGATCCCAAGGAGCATCAGGCTCCGCTTTGATGTGATCGCGACTTCACCCCCATGAATCAGCGCATATTGCGGTTGTTGAGGGTAACCGCCTCCATCTTATGGTGAGCATACTCAAGGCCTCTAGCGCTCAATCACTCCGCCACAATGCTGATCGCGTGAGCCACGGTCCGCTCTACTTAACGAATTGACTGCCTGTACACCTCCAGCGTTACATCCTCGGCAAAGCCGACGATCTTAACACCAGGAGGGGACTTGAGTTTCTGAACCCCATCATACTTAAGGTTTCAAAGTACCGTTGCGGAACTCCTTAGGAACGCATCTCTAACAGGCATCAGACTTGTATAGTATATTGAATGCGTTCTTAACGTCAAGTATCACGACCGCACAGTATCGAATATATACCTTTTCTGTTGGGTCGCTATCTCTGCGGTCATTGATAGCGTCCAAAGTAGACTTATCCTTACGGAAACCTTTGGCAATAGTACCAATTTCTGTCTTTTCCACCTACCAGGAAAACTACACTCATCGAGAACATGTTCGGGTTCGCTATGAATGTTGCCTTGAAGGCCCTGTTTGGTTAGCTTTGTTCGCCGCACCCACAGCACCATGCGGCGCAGAAGGCCAAGAACTTGTGGCTCGGGACAGGAAGAGTACTACAGCGATAATCCTCGCCAACGTATCCGAAGACCTTTCGGTTGGTGGGGACGACCCTTTGGGTATCACAATCTTGTTACCGTCACTCCACGATTTTGCATTGGCACACTGGCAAAGGTTGTCAAAACACGTCCTCTTACTGCTACCAATGACCTTGTTGAAGGCCAGCTTCACAGCTCTTAACTCCTCTATCCGGGCACGTTGCATTATTCGTCTACTAACCTCAAGACAGGTTGCTCGAAAAGCTGCAGGGCTTTCCCCGGCATAGTTTCGTCAAACGCGCGTGATAGAACAGCTACCAACGCATCCTCGTATAGACTGTCGATTAGTTTGGTTCAAATTAGTATGCAAAAAAAACTGTTTCAAATTGTTTGATGGGCCGCTCTCTTATTCCGTTATATTTGACGCCATGATGCTATGGACAAAATTTCAGTTAAATCGATTAACGTTTGGGCGGTGCTAAGCTTATTGGAAGTTTATATGGAAAACTGTATGAAGAAGCATCGTAAACAGTAAGCCTAATGGCACCATTTACGTTGCAGAGCTATGATATTCTTTCAGCTGATATATGTTATTATGTTATGCTGAAAACCGCGAAAAGATTAGAGTTTACCTGGCGAAGTCATTAGCATTTCTCGGGAGTGTAGTTTAAGCATATTTCATTTCATTTACACTAGAAAAGTAATAAATTTACCCATGTACAACACTTCAGTAAAATGCTAATAACTCCGAAAGTCGAAAGTCAATAGTTGTTCGGCCCCTCACATCAACTTTAGGACTTCGGCGTACCTTTGCTTGCCGGTTCTGTTTCTAGTCCTTACTGATGTTCTTCTGTTCGCTCGATGTTAACCATTCATCAGAGGTACAGGGAATTTGATCTCGCCTAGCTTGTGACTTGTTGAGGAATTCATGACAAAAGGTCGAAAGGACAAAAGGGCAAAAGGATGAAAGGACAAAACATTGAAAGAGACAGGGGGTCGAAAGGACAAAAGGTCGAAAGAGACAAATGACCAAAAAGGACAAAAGGTTGAAAGGGTCTATCAAAAACAAGTTCTCGCTTAACTTTTCAAAAGGTCCTAAGTAGCATTTTTTTCATGAATTTATTTGAGTACTGCAATCAAAAGCTTTCATGTTGTTCTGTTGATTCCGCTATTCTAATTAATTCATGAAAAAAATGTTACTTAGGACCTTTTGAAAAGTTAAGCGAGAGTTGATAACAAATTGGGTGTATTCCAAAGAAATTTGTTGAATGCATTTAACTTGAAACAAAAGTAAAACACTCATCTTATCAATTAAAGTTGAATAATGACTAATTTTCAAAGAAGAAGTAATTACATAGTATGAAACAATATTATGAATATCTAGATAGTTCTGTTAGAGATAAACAAAATTGTGGATTAAAGAAAAGAATAAACTTGTATTGTTTCAGTTTCTTGTCTATTTTGACCGTTTGCTCTTTTCGACATTTTGTCTATTTCGACTTTTTGTCCTGTTCGACGTTTTGTGCTTTCGACCATTTATCTCTTCGACCTTTTGTCTCTCTACTTTTTGTCCTTTCGACCTTTTGTCTTTCAACCTTTTTGTCCCTAGCTTCTTGTAAAGAACCAAAGATTTTAAAGTACAGGATAGTCCACTCTTAATTGTCCCATACAAGACGTTGGCGAAAAACTTTTCTGTAGTGCAGCGCCAACTGTTGATTAGAAGTCTAACTATTTTAGTGAAAACGATCAAAGTTGACTTTTCGCTGTCCTATGAAAAATATATACATAACAAAATCAACAAGAAGACAGATTCAGTCAGCACTCTAGCTACATATCTATTTTTGATTGATTTATTTGAATTGAAAGTGCGTTAACTTCAGCTGAGGGTGGACTAATTGTGACGAATAGACGATGGAGTAGTGGGAGGTAGGAATTTTTAAAATCTGGTTGTTAAAATAAAGAATGGTTTTGTTTCAGATGCTGATTGAAGCAAAAACCAGAATCGTAGTCCGTGTATCACCTCAGGCAGGTTTCGCTACAGGTGCCAGGACCTTAGGCGCAGTGGGACTGTTTTGGTTTCCTGACAAGGATCGGCTCTGAAGACCCCGGAGAGACTGATGGGAAGGCGTCTCCAGGTCCCTTATACGTGTCGTACCCATTAAAAGTGTTCGATTTTTGCCACATTTCTCTCTCTTTGTGTATTTCGGATCCCGAAAGATCACATGCGTTTATAATTGTTGAAATAAACGGATAAATGAATATATAATCTTATTCTGTGTTTATAATATATAATATTTATAATTGTGTTGTGTTGGTCCTATTATTTTTGGAATTGTTTGTTCCGTTGCGTGTTCGCCAGAAGCAAGTGCGAGCATTCCTTTGAGTAGTCGCTCAATGAGCTAGCCAAATTTTCAATTGCATGTTCCGTAGGATTCAATTTTCGTTTATGAACTTCATTTGGTAGTAAATCTTTTCAATGAAGACTGCTGTTTGATAATAGATCCATATTGTTTGTTGGAGTACACGCGGTGGCTCGAGGTTTTTGAAACGCACCATGTTAAAATTTAAAATAAAGAACAATTACAAACTACGAAAGAAAATATGGAAAACTTAAAATTTTGAGGTTTTAGGAAACTAGACAATAGAACAACTAGTTGTTCATACTTTTTGAATCGATGTATGAGCTCTGCTACTTGTATTTCCATCGGATTATTTAGTCACAAATAAATTAGCAAGAATGAGAATCTGCCAGAAAGGTAGCATTTTTAAGTATTCCAATAAATGGAAAGATATGACGTTCAGCATTTTATTTTGTTTTGATTGTTTTGGAAGCAACGGTGCGCCTCAACGCGTAGATATAAAGGCAACGATGCGCTGCCACGCGTTGCTGTGATAAAATAGTTCGACCGCCATCCGTTGTAGCGCTTTAGTCGTGTTCGCCTGTTTTTCGCAAGAGTGGACTATATTGTTAATATAGCGGGCTTGGTAGTCATATGGCTACTGCTTCTGCCTCATACGCAGGAGGTCGTGGGTTCAATCCCAGGTCCATTCCATTCTCCTACTTTGTATGTTTCTCTTTATTTCTCATGTTCTAGCAATCGCTAGAACTGGAAATGGACTTCCATACCGTTTCCATTACTATTCCTATACCTTCAACTTGAGTATTCTATCAGTAATCTGCTAGAATTGGAAATGAACTATAGATCTCGTTTCCTACATCCAATTAGAAATTCCATCAGTTACCTTCTCCTATCTATCACATTGGCAGCTCGTTAACCAAGACGGACCTCTGCCTCTCCAACCTAACCCAGAAATTCCAACAAATTCCGCATGAACTCGTGGAAAGTGCAGAGGTATATTCGGCTTGCAGTGGGCGAGTGATTGCATCATCATTTCCTCCCCCTTCCCTACATTGACTTGCATTCTGACGTGGCAGGCGCCAGTATGACCTAACAAATGAGATCACCAGTACTTGTACATTGAAGATGTGTGCTAGTCCCAAGCAAACATCTGTTGGTTCCCTGTGCAAGAACAGCTGATCTGGTCATAATGGAGTAGAAACTACGAGCAGTCAATCAAGCTCCAGCTCAAGCTCAGAGTGGACTATATTGTTAATATATAATATTTGATAGAACTCCACAACAATGTAAGCTTCCGCGCTTTGTTGATTGCTAGAACAGTAGTCCAATCCTTCGGTCAGGGTACAATTAGGGATGAAACGATACCACTAAGTCGATACCTTACTTTTACTTTGAAGTACCTAGTATCGATACCACTAAATATCGAACTAAACGTATCGATACCTACTCGTATCATATGAGTACGCATACATTAAATTTTGAAGTATAACTATTTTGTCACTCACAAGTAGTCATCCATAATTTAGCTGTAATGAAACAAACTGAAATCATAAAAGTGTCAGTTGTGGGTTGCTTCCGTATTGAGTGGTGTGCCATTGAAAACGCGAGTAGATTTAAATTTGGATTCCCATTACTTTTTGTCAGTCGATTCTATAATTAACTTACCCCGAAAGTGCATAAACAGCAAAACATATTTTAAATGTAAACCAATTGTTACTTTAAAAACCATGGTCTTATGCTTCTGTACTTCCAAGGACCGAGTTGATATTTTCTAAGTCATACATAGTTATTTGAAATATTATTTCATCAAAACATCTCCCGTAATGGACTGACTGAAAAACATCTGATGGGTTTGTACGCTGGTAATGGAATGAAAATTTTATTTAACACGTAGATATAACATTTTACCACTTTTAAGCCATACATGAATGGATTATTCAATTTCTAACATCTCAAACAAAGGTACAATCAAAATTTTAAAAATACATGCGATATAAATTTATTATTTGATTTAGGTATTAAATTATAAATTAAAAAAAAATCTGAAGCATTGAATCAGGAAGATTGCTTCTTGTTCCTTGACAGCAAATAGCATTCCTTCCTTCCTGGGATCCTTTCCTTCAAGCAAATAGCATTTTAACCCTTTTCTTGTATGACGAAAAGATGTTTTTGTGTCGAGCGATTTATTCAATAACATTTCTATAGTTCAATTCATCAGTTCACGCGGCTCTGGTTATTTCATTACTGTTATTAAAATTAGTTATAATTCGGCGAATTTTTGCTGAAATTTGATATCAAAGTGCTTCAAAAAACGCCTTCTGCCTAAAATAGAAACAAACATGCCAAAACCTTGCCTTCCCCTAAAGCTTATATGCATGCATTTATTTACACTCTTGTGCTGTTTTCCACAAACAGGACCCCAAAGCGTCATACGACGTGAACGGAAACGACGGCGATCCGATGCCACATTACGACCTAACGGACTCGAACCGGCACGGGACCCGGTGCGCCGGTGAAGTCGCAGCAACGGCCAACAATTCCAAGTGCGCGGTCGGCATTGCCTATGGTGCCCGCGTGGGCGGCGTTAGGATGCTGGACGGGGACGTAACGGACGTGGTGGAGGCCAAATCGCTCGGTCTGAACTCGCAACATATCGATATTTACAGTGCCTCGTGGGGACCGGACGATGATGGAAAAACCGTCGACGGTCCGGGCGATATGGCCACGCGAGCCTTCATCGAAGGCGTCCGGAAGGGGCGTGGCGGAAAGGGTTCGATTTTCATTTGGGCCTCGGGAAACGGCGGCCGGGAGCACGACAATTGCAACTGCGACGGGTACACCAACTCCATCTGGACCCTGTCGATATCGAGTGCCTCTCAGGAAGGATTGGTGCCTTGGTAAGTATGGCACTATGACAGGGTGAGAAAAGCGTTGCATACATATGACGCTGAATTTTCGTTTTTTGTTTCACGCCAGGTTCTCGGAAATGTGCAGCTCTACACTGGCGACCACTTATAGCAGCGGGAACACCAACGAAAAACAGGTGATCACAACCGATTTACATCACTCCTGCACGTCATCGCACACAGGAACGTCGGCGTCAGCTCCACTCGCTGCCGGTATCGCGGCTTTGGTGCTGGAGGCAAACCCCAATCTAACGTGGCGAGATCTGCAGCACATAGGTAAGCGCCGTGTAGAACCATTGCCTTTCAAAGGATGAAAATTCCTCGTTCCGATTCTATCGCGAAAAGAGTTGGTGATTTACATATTATTTTTGTGTTTACTCTACTATCCCAGTGGTTCGTACGGCGAAACCGGGAAATCTGAAAGATTCAACATGGTCAAAAAACGGTGTCGGTCGGCGGGTGTCGCACTCATTTGGCTACGGCCTGATGGACGCTTTCGCCATGGTTAAACTGGCACGTACGTGGCAAACCGTTCCGGAGCAGCAAATCTGCGAAATCAACGCACCCCATCTGGACAAGTACGTATCGTTCGCAGCTGGAAGAGTTTCGTTCATTGGCGTAGCTAGGGGTATTAGAGGTCTGTCCATTAAATGGAAATTTTCTTTTCAAGTAATTTTCATGTTTGATTAATGAGATGAATTACTTCTAGGTGAAGAAAGGTCGTTCGATTTATATCGTCTCCAAAATTACCCTCCACTCGTTTTAAAACAAACCACTTTTGTATATTTTTTTATGCTGTAGTATCCTAACGGAATTATCAAATCTATATTGTTCCCCTAATTAAAATCTGGGTGGTGCGAATAGAATCGATTTGGTTGTCAAACTGAAGCCAAACTTTTCTATTGTGCCGGAGCCAAACATTGATGATTGTGGTTATGTTCGTTTCAGATCCTATATTGAGAAGTATTGTTATTATTCGGGAAAAAAATAAAAATAAACTTAGTATGAGTTTTGTATTATTTGTAACAAATATTTGTATATTATATTTCGAGTGAAAAATTACTAGGAATGCATTTAAAAAGCACTCGTTACGAAATTTCACTAGATTTAACAGCTGATTGGAGCAGAAATGTTTGTAAACCATCGTGAAGTCATGTAGAGTCTCGCGCATTTGTGCGCCCTCATGCAGCATGGAAAGAGAAAATCGAAGAGCGGGAAATGTTTGACAGCCAAGTAACTGCAAAATAATTTTGTTTATGGGATTGATTTCAAAATATCCCTTAACTCGCTTGAGAGCAGAAAAGCTGCTCTATCCGCAGCACCCAGATTAAAATACTAAAATGTATGTCTAAGTTTAGAAGATGATATTAGCGTTTCCATATCAATGATTGTGTTGTATTGTTTTGCATCCATACCGTAATGTCCATATGTTTGTATCCGCTCAAAATCACAATTTTGCTTTTCGCAATTCCTCAAATTAAGTTTTTATTATTTAAAATTTTTCATCAATTGAATTTTTTTTTTACCTTTGTTCAATTTTTTGCCAAACGATGTAAAAATATTAACAGGGTTCGTATTTTTCGTTTTGATGAGACAGAATAAAGCGGTTTTCTCTGGTAGTTTATAGTGAAAAATTTCTTTCACTCACCAGCCAGGCAGGCGCCAGTATGACCTAACAAATGAGATCACCAGTACTTGTACATTGAAGATGTGTGCTAGTCCCAAGCAAACATCTGTTGGTTCCCTGTGCAAGAACAGCTGATCTGGTCATAATGGAGTAGCAACTACGAGCAGTCAATCAAGCTCAAAAATTTCTTTCACTCACCACTCTTTTCTCCAAAGCTAATCCGGAAGATAAACAAAATCGTGCCTACTTTGAAATTAATTTTTCGTTCCATCATTTCTACGCCTAACTCACTTCTCGTAAACATTTTTGGAGAGCAATTATAGGAAGAGGCAAAACGCCTTTTGGGTATTCCCTCATATTTACCGTATTTGGCATGGCAGTAACAAAACTAGACCTAAAATTATGTAGGTTAGGCGAAAAAGGTATCAAAATTTTAAAAAAAAAAAACAAATTTTCCACATTTTGATGAAACATTTAACACTTCGGCGAGGCAAAACGCCCTAGGGAGACTAGATTACAATGTACTATGCGTCTCCACGCACTGTCCGTACCAGAATGCTGATTTGCCGACGCGTGGTGCGTTGTTCCCTAATAGCTGCCAGCTACCCGAGTAGACGAAAATAGCTGAATAATATCAAATGTTGATAAGATAGCAGAATGAGATATTGACATGATTTATATAAAAGATAAAATATCCGACGACAATATCAATATTTTGCACTAAAATATCATGAGGCGATCAAGTTATGCTAATTGTAATGTTATTACCGTGGACGTCCTCACGTCCTGTGGTGCCGACATCCACACGCCTTGGCCAGCTCACCTTGAGTGCTTTCTCAGGGTCGGCTTTACACCTCACGGAAGACCGAACAATCTCCTACTTACCTGCCAACTAGTGGACAACATGCAAGAGTTATTTGTTCGACAAAAGTTTGAGTTCCTCGAGGGGTAAAGCAATGTCCACTTAGAATCCGGAATCATTTATTGTATTGCAGCGGCACGGAAAGTGACCGCTGCAAGAATTATTTTACAGCGGTTTGTCTACCTAGACGCCCACTTGCTGTGGTATAAATTTCACGAAGTTTCGTGCAGCGTAACAAAAAATATTCCAGATGGAAGCCGAAAGGAGAAAAAAAAGTCTGCACACCCACGTTGATAATCATATCATCGACGATGGAACCTACGTCAAAATGGATTTCGGACAGCTTCCTAGCCAAAAATTCTACATGGTGGCGGCACGAGGAGTAGTTCCTGCGAAGTTTAAGATTGCTTTTTGGACAAACTTGCAAAAAAACGGATGATTTTGGCAACGGGTATGCAACTGTGGGGCATAGATCTAAGTGTTTGTGACGAATAAGACGATGGACTCGAAGCTGTACAAGGAGGAATGTCTCAAAAAACCGCGGTCGACCTTCCATAAAGCCCATAAAGGTCCCGTGAAGTTTTGGCCAGATTTGTCGAGTTGCCACTACAGCCGGGAAGTCATCCAGTGGTACCGCGATAATAACGAAGATTTCATCGATAAAAACATAAATCCACGCAACTGCCCACAGCTGCGGCCCAACGAGCCATTTGGGCAGTAATGAAGCGGAAGCTTAAGAAAAGTGGAAAAAGTGGAAAAACAGCTCGTGCCGCGACTCAGATGACCAAAATGTGGAACAAATGTGCCAAGGAAGTTGACTCCGGAGGTGTGCAACTGTTGATGAGAGGAATAAAGAAGAAGGTGCGAATTTTCACTAGAAACACGAAGAAATTATTTGCATCAATAATTTTTCCTTAAAGTACAGTGAATTACCCTTGTTTTGATGTATTAACCTTATTTGTACGTCAATCCGTTACCGAGATACATATGATTTTATTATTCCGGATTCTAAATGGACATAGCTTTACCGTTTTTGTTTAACAAATTCAAATTCAAATTTTGATTTTATAAAATTCAAAAGATTTATATTTTTACATAACATTTTGTATTGTGTTTTAATAGGATAAGTTTTAATAGGATTTAAGGATAATGATTAAGTTTACAATAGAATAGTTTTTTTTATTAACAATTCAATGAGTGTTTTTCAAATTTTATTACACAACCTTTATACTTTTTTTCATTTTTAATCAATGTTCTCAAAATATGTGGGTCTTTATTTATTGTAACCGAAATCGTCGGTAACAGAAAGAAGTGATCAATATCATGTGCCCTTATCCATAGCATATCTAGATATTCAAATGATATTGCGGTGCAATTTTTTTATATTGTTCTTTTGTTTATCTCTCATATCAATCAAATCCATATCATGTTTTGTGATTCTGTTCATGGCTTCTGCCCGGGTAGAAGGCGTTTTAACTCATGAGTTTTCCGACATCGAAATATCACGGGCCCCTTCTTAGTCGTGCGGTAAGACGCGCGGCTACAAAGCAAGACCATGCTGAGGGTGGCTGGGTTCGATTCCCGGTGCCGGTCTAGGCAATTTTCGGATTGGAAATTGTCTCGACTTCCCTGGGCATAAAAGTATCATCGTGCTAGCCTCATGATATACGAATGCAAAAATGGTAACCTGGCTTAGAAACCTCGCAGTTAATAACTGAGGAAGTGCTTGATGAACACTAAGGTGCGAGGCGGCGCTGTCCCAGTGTAGGGATGTAATGCCAATAAGAAGAAGAAGAAGAAATATCACTACTTTTTTGAAATATGAATACAGTCAAACCTCCATGAGTCGATATTGAAGGGACCATCGACTCATGCAAATATCGAGGAGTAGAATAGAACATCCTTGGAAAGCTGTTTGAAGAGACCACCACAGTAACCCAGAAATATTTTTTTAATATGGCATAATTTGTTTCCATGAGTATATCGAGTCATGGAACATCGACTCAGGAGGGTAACTGTATTATCAATATGATTGAGATTTTCTACAATTTTCAGATGGCATCAGTTAGCTATATTGTTTAACTGTTGCACAAGGTAAACATGCCCATGAAAATTGTTACAGCTAAGACATTAAAACAGTTTTTGCTTTTAGCTAGGGCATTCTCCCGTGCCCCTTCATCCCCTATATATAGTATGACCACAAGAGATTCCTAGACCAACATTTGAAATGGGTATAACATCCAAAAAATATTTCTCCTGATTCTTTGTCTGTAGCAATATATGTAGACGAAGAATCAGAAGGAATAAATTTTGCTATGGTGGTTCGACTGGATTCTAATTATTATGTGTTGGGTTCTTGGCATAGCAGTCTTATGATGATGATGATGGTCCCGCCACATACCCCCACAAAGGTTTGAGCTAGACGATTTATCTTTAAGATAATTAATTGAATTTAATTTTTCAACAATTTAATCAGATTTGCAAAACAAAACAAAAACGATCTGATTACCATCACCGATATAAATTTCTTAACTTTCCATTACTATCCAGCAAAAATATTAAATGTAAAAAACTGTTTATTTCATCTACAGATTCTCATAAGTATCAGTAGTGATGCTTCGAGTGCATAAAAATGCAAAACTTGTGATACCTCTCGCACAGATTTCAATAGTTCCACCAAGAATCGCGTTTCATACAAGTAACGTTAGCCACTCAAAGCATCAATAATAATCTAATAAACTATGTCGTTCTCAACAAAATCAAAACTTGTGTTACCGCTCCGTCGATATCAAAAGTTTCGGTATCAACCGCGGAAACCAAACTCTACTAGATAGCCTATTACTAATCCGCAGAATCATTGAAACAGCTGAAAAAGCGCAAGTCTGTATATAAATTTGAAAATCATTCATATCTGCTTTACGCGCGCGAGACTCAAACTTTTGTAGACTACACAAGAAAAAGGTCAAATTACAATTACGTCAATAAATATAAAATCCATCATCATCATCGAGGCGAACAAAATAGTTTATTAGTGCCTCAATAATTGAAAAAACAAAATTGTCCAAACAAAATATCCGTAGGTCAAACTTCATCAAGATACAATAATTAATGATTTTTAAAAAGTCAACTAAGTAGCTGCTTAAAATACAGCTTTTACGTGTGAAACACAAAGTCTCTTGAATTGTGATAATGTCGTTGCACGTTTGATATGTGTAGGCATCGAATTGAAATCATTGATACCTTTAAAAACAAAGAATTTTGTGAAGCTCCATGCAAAAAGTTAGGTGTTCTTACATCTTCCGCGTTTCTAGTGTTATATCTATGAATGTCACTTCCTCTTTCAATTCGATCACACAAATATCGAGGCAGCAAACCATTTACTACTTTAAAAATGAACACCATTGTTAAATACACAATTCTTTGCTTCACCGAGAGCCACTGCAATGCATCCAACAAAAAAGTTGAGGAAGTGAATCTGTTACATCTTAAAATCAAACGCATAATCTTATTCTGCAAGCGCTGCAATCTCAATATTTGTGTTTGATTTGCTAAAAACAAAATGGAAGGGCAAAAGTCCAAGTGAGGAGAGATGATTGATTTGTACAACTGTATTTTACTAGCTGTATTTAATTCGTTTTTCAGTCGACATAGGATTCCATACTTCTTGGCTATATTCTTGATGACATTGTCAATATGTTGGTCAAATTTCAATTTATCATCAATAATCACGCCAAGATATTTAATTTCCCGTACGCGATCAAGAGTCTCGTCATCAATTTTCACAGAGACATTATCAATTGAACGATTTCGCGAAATAACCATATACTTTGTTTTACTAATATTCAATTTTAACTGTTTGTACTTCAACCATCTACTTAAAGAATGCAAATCTTCATTCAAGTGTTCAATCGCTTCCTCCAGATTTTGAGCTGCAATGAATATTACAGTATCATCAGCAAACAAATTAATGTCACAATAACGTAAGACCCGTCGCATGTCATTAATGTACATAATGATCAAAAGGGGCCCTAATACACTTCCCTGTGGTACACCAAGGTCATTCTCCACGGGACATGACACATAATCATTGAAAGCAGTCCGTTGGGATCTGTCAGACAAATAGCTTTCAAACCATTTGTATGCAGAACCCGAAATACCAAAGCGCATAACGTTTTTCATCAATAATGTCCGAGAAATTGTCTCAAAAGCGCTTTTGAGATCCAAAAACACAGCTAGAATATTATCTTTACGCTCCATATTTTCTTTCCATTTAGATAATACCAAGTTCGATGCAGTTTCACAGGAATGACCTTCCCTGTAACCTGATTGTTCCGGTATTAACAAGTTATTACTATTTAAATATGTAATTAGCTGGCCTTTAACTACAAGTTCTAAAATTTTCTCTAATGTGTGCAACATGTTGATGGGACGAAACTCTTCGGCTTTAATCGTTCCAGCAACTGTTTGTATTGGAATCACTAGTGATTCCTTCCAAACATGCGGCACGTGCCCAGTTTGTAACGATTCATTTATAAGGTCCAGCAAGTTGCGTCCAATGACATGAAAGCAATCTTGAATAACTCTAGCATTAACATTATCAACTCCAGCCGTTTTACCTAAAGAAAAGCAAATGTTTTTAAGTTCTTCAAAAGTAATAGGGTGAAAACAATCAAATCGACAGTTAATACACCCGATTCTTTTTTTACACGGGGGATGCGTTCCGTGTAAAAAAAGTTTTCAGTTCAAAATTTAAAAATCCGTGTAAAAAAAAATTTCATGATTTCTCGACGAATCATGCAAAATTGAGCAACTTTGCAAAAATTTTGTATGGGATTTTTTTTACACGGCCGTGTAAAAAAAAATCCGTGTAAAAACAGAATCGGGTGTATTTATCGGCTGTTTTATTTCATCAGGCTCATCCACTAACTCGATAGATCGGTTAATGGATAAGACACTATTGACGAAATAATCGTTGAATTTAGATGCAATTTCTTGTTCTGACTGTACTAATGTGCCATTGAAAGTTATGGACCGCGGCTTGCAACTACTAGGCTTTAATAATGATTTCAATATTTTCCATAACTCTTTGCTGTTGTTTTGATGCTGATAAATTTTCCTCTGAATATACTCGCATCGTGTACGTGTCAAAGATTGCGAATATTTGTTCCGCGCTACCTGATACCTATTCCAATGATTTTCATTATTAGTTCTTTGAAACTTTTTATACAATTTATCTCTTTTACGTTTCAGGCGCAAAAGATCTAAATTATACCAGCTGTTAGAATTATGCAAAGTTACTAACTTCTGTTCTATTAATTGATTGGTACAGGATTTCAAAACGTTTGTGAGAACAGCTGATCTTTTATCTATATTACCGGAATTTTCTTGAAAATCCACGTTTCTTTCGACAAGACCCGAAATTGCTTGTTTAGAGTATTTTCTCCAGCACTTCATTTTAATTAAATTACTATCATTACTATTATTGTCGGTAACGTTAATGACTAGCGTTTCATGATCGGTTACTTTTAAATCATTACTCGTTACAGAAGTTACAGAATCAAAATTTGTATACACATGATCAATCAAAGTTCTACTGTGCTGGGAAATACGCGTATAAGAATTTACTTTTTGTTTTAAATTGAAAAAATCCGCTAAACGTTTCAAATGATTCGAATTGGAATCGTCACACCAATTGATATTAACCTTCTTCGGATATTAGAAAAAAGTTACGAATAAGATGTTGGGGTCATATTGACCCAGAAATGTAAATGCTTATAAAACAGTCAAATTTTAACCGAATTACAAAGTTTATATACCGTTCGAAAGATAAACTCATCAATTTTGTGGCTATGTGGTGATATGCTGGTTCTGGAGACAATGGCCACCGGGAAACGACTTCCACGGGGACCTTGTCGGTCATATAAGGGGAACATAAAAATCGCTCCATATATGCCATTCGATCACTAATTCTTCATAGATTCTCTTAAAACGGTAATGTATGGTCCATGAGAGGGCTTCCGATGAAAGTGGCAACTCCTGGTACATGCAAGGTGCCCCCGGGTAACCCGCAGGAGGGGACATTTCCGTTTTAGCACCAAAATATGCCGTGCAGCGGCTCTTTCGTCATGATTTACCACCAAACAGATGGTTATGCGCTTGAAATCGCTAAGTGACCACATTGGCCACTCTTGGAGCCTATGAGGTGCCCCCGTGGAACCCATAAAAGGGGACATTTCCGTTTTAAAACCAAAATATGTCGTGCGATAGCTCTTTCGTCATGATTTTCCACAAAATAGATGATTATGTGCTCGAAATCGATAATTGACCACATTGGCCACTCTTGGAACCTATGAGGTGCCCTTGGGGAACCCGTAGAAAGGAATATTCCCGTTTAAACTCCAAAATATGCCATGCGGTGGCTCATTCGTCATGATTTTCCACAAAATAGATGATTATGCGCTCGAAATCGATAATTGGCCTCATTGGCCACTCTTGGAGCCTATAAGGTGCCCTCGGGGAACCCGTGAAAGGGGACATTTCCGTTTTAACACCAAAATATGTCGTGTGGCGGCTCTTTTAACATGATTTTCCACCACACAGATGGTCATGCGCTTAAAATCGATAAATGACCACATTGGCCACTCCTTGTATATGCTAGGTGCCCCCGGGGAACCCGTAGGAGAGGACATTTCCGTTATGGTACCAAAATGTGCGGTGCTGCGGCTCTTTCATCATGATTTTCCACAAAATAGATGATTATGCGCTCGAAATCGATAAGTGACCACATTGGCCACTCTTGGAACCTATGAGGTGCTCTCGGGGAATCTGTAAAAGAGGACATTTCCGTTTTAACACCAAAATATGCCGTGCGGCAGCTCTTTCGTCATGATTTTCCACAAAATAGATGATTATGCGCTTGAAATCGATAATTGACCACATTGGCCGTTCTTGGAGTCTACCAGGGGCCCCCAGGGAACCCGTAGAATGGGATATTTCCGTTTTAACACCGAAATATGCTAAGCGGCGACTCTTTCGGTGTGTTTTCCCACCAAAGAGATGGTTATTCGCTCGAAATCAATAAGTGATCACATTGGCCACTCTTGAACCACATTGGCTACATTTGAAACCTATGAGGCTCCCTCGAAGAACACGTAGAAGATGGCATTTCCGTTTAACATCGAAATATGTCGTGCGGCGGCTCTTTCGTCATGATTTTCCACAAAATAGATGATAATGCGCTTGAAATCGATAAGTGACCACATTGGCCACTCTTGGAACCAATGAGATGCCCACGGGGAACCCGTAGATGGTGACATTTCCGTTTTTATACCGAAATGAATAAGTGACCACATTTTCCATTTTGGAACCTATGAAGTACCGCCGTGGAGCTCATAGGAGAGGACATTTCCGTTCTTACTCTCACTCTTACTTAGGGCCGATGCCCACGTGGCGTGTTTTCAAGCTGCGTGCACGCCGCGTCCACGCAAGGTATCCGGCAACAAATGTAGTCGTGCACACGTTTACGTGTGCATTACTCCATTTGATGCTGGGTACCTTGCGTGAACGCGGCGTGCAAGCAGCGTGAAAAAACTTTACGTGGACATCGGCCCTTAAAGACATGCCGTGCAGCGGCTCTTTCACTATAATTTTTCAACAAATAGTTGGTAATGCTCTTGAAATCTAATATCAACCCGGGGGAACCCCAGGCCCAATTTCGGTAATTGTGGAGTGCCTTGAAGAATTCATTGAAAGTGTCTGTGTACACAAAATCTAACTCACTTTTGAGGAACTTTTCCTCAACCGAATTGCTCGCAGTAAATAGCATTCGACGAAAATCCTGCCCTATTGTTTCCTATTGAAAATTGGCCAGATCGGACTATGGACTCCGAAGTTATGGCCAAAATACTAATTTCAGCAGCTACATGGGAAAATCACTTTTCTGGCACTTATGCTCATCCGATTGGCTTACAATAAGTTGCGTTCAGCAGAAAGTTTTAGAATGCAAATGAACAAATATGAAAAATAAGAGCTATCTACCTATTAGTGTTATATTAGACTTTTCTTATATATTTCTCAACCCTTTTGAACGAACGATAAAGGCACCATCACCACTAGGTAGATTAATCTTATTTTTTTTTCTATTAAATAGGTCATTCATTCTGAACTTAATATCTACAACCTACAAGGTACCCGCAGGAGTCTCACAGAAAGAGAGATTTTTTTTATATCGAAATGTTGCGTTTTCATATCATTGTCCACGGCGATCGGTGAAAACCTCAATCTTCTATGAGTCAATATTGAAGGGACCATCTAATGGTAATATCGAGATGCGGAATAGAAAATCCTTGGAGAGCTGTTCGAAGGAATCATCACAGTAGCCCAGAAACTATTTTTTAATTTGACTCAGTATACTCAATTTCAAATGAAGAACAATTTCAAGCGCATAACCAACTTTTTGAAGACTTGTGGCCAGGGTAGACAATGATAGACGAAGATAGAGCTGCCGCAAGCGGCACAGTACATTTGATATAACCATGAAAATGTCCTCTCCTACGGGTTCGCAGGGCATCTCAAAGGTTCCAAGAGTAGACAATATCACTAATCAACTCCAAACACATGACCATCTGTTTGGTAGAAAATAACAAAGAAAGAGCCACCGCACTGCATATTTTGGTGTTAAAATGGAAATGTACTCTTCTACGGGCTCCCGGGGGCACCTCATAGGTTCTAAGAGTGGACAATATGTCAATAATCGATTTCGAGGGCACCTATTTGGAGGAAAATCACGACGAAAGAGCCGCCGCATGACATATGTTGGTGTAAAAATGGAACCTCTTAGGTTCCAAGAGTAGCCAATGTGGTCACTTATCGATTTCAAACGCATAATTATCTATTTTGTGGAAAATCATGACGAAACAGCCGCCACACGGCATATTTTGGTGCTAAAACGGAAATGTCCTCTCATACGGAATACCCGGGGGCACCTTGCTTGTACCAGGAGTGGCCAATATGGTCATTTATCGATTTCAAGCGCATAACCATCTGTTTGGTGGAAAATCATGACAAAAGAGCCGCCGCACGGCATATTTCGGTGCTAAAACGGAAATGTCCCCTCCTGCGGGTTCCCCGGGGCGCCTTGCATGTACCAGGAGTGGCCAATGTGGTCTTTTATCGATTTCAAGCGCAATTTCATCTATTTGGTGGAGAATCATGACAAAAGAGACGCCGCACGGTATATTTTGATGCTAAAACGGAAATGTCCCCTCCTGCGGGTTCCCCGGGGGCACCTTGCATGTACCAGGAGTAGCCAATGTGGTCTTTTATCGATTTCAAGCGCATTATCATCTATTTTGTGGAAAATCATGACGACAGAGCCGCCGCACGGTATATTTTGATGCTAAAACGGAAATGTCCCCTCCTGCGGGTTCCCCGGGGGCACCTTGCATGTACCAGGAGTGGCCAATGTGGTCATTTATCGATTTCAAGCGCATTATCATCTATTTTGTGGAAAATCATGACGACAGAGCCGCCGCACGGTATATTTTGGTGCTACAACGGAAATGTCCCCTCCTGCAGATTCCTCGAGGGCACCTTCCATGTACCAGCAGTGGTCAATGTGGTCACTTATCGATTTCAAGCGCATAACCATCTGATTGGTGAAAGATCATGACATAAGAGCCGCCGCACGGCATATTTTGGTGCTAAAACGGAAATGTCCCCTCCTGCGGGTTCCCCGGGGCGCCTTGCATGCACCAGGAGTGGCCAATGTGGTCATTTATCGATTTCAAGCGCATTATTATCTATTTTGTGGAAAATCATGACGACAGAGCCGCCGCACGGTATATTTTGATGCTAAAACGGAAATGTCCCCTCCTGCGGGTTCCCCGGGGGCACCTTGCATGTACCAGGAGTAGCCAATGTGGTCTTTTATCGATTTCAAGCGCATTATCATCTATTTTGTGGAAAATCATGACGACAGAGCCGCCGCACGTTATATTTTGATGCTAAAACGGAAATGTCCCCTCCTGCGGGTTCCCCGGGGGCATCTTGCATGTACCAGGAGTGGCCACTTTCGTCGGAAGCCCTCTCATGGACCATACATTACCGTTTTAAGAGAATATATGAAGAATTAGCGATCGAATGGCATATATGGAGCTATTTTTATGCTCCCCTTATATGACCGACAAGGTCCCCGTGGAAGTCGTTTCCCGGTGGCCATTGTCTCCAGAACCAGCATATCACCACATAGCCACAAAATTGATGAGTTTATCTTTCGAACGGTATATAAACTTTGTAATTCGGTTATAATTTGACTGTTTTATAAGCATTTACATTTCTGGGTCAATATGACCCCAACATCTTATTCGTAACTTTTTTTGTGGGGTCGTTCCTGTTGCACCCTAAAATACTTTTTTCATGTCAGATGCTTCATTTCCACAAAATATTAAAAGTCAAGAAATTTCAGAACAATCGGATTATCAGGTAAAAAGTTATTCTACTTTGAAGTTTCGTTTTGGGTCATATTGACCCCAACATCTTACTAAGGTTAAAATCACCAGCAATTACATTTAATTTACTAGGATCTATAAATGACTCAAACCAGTATTCCAAAATCTCAATAAAGCGCTGGTCACTTGCACTGAGAGAGTGATATAAAACACCATAATTACTCATCTTCATGCCACGTACAACTGCAATGCCTAAGAACCAGTTTCCATCACAAACTTCGTTTAATTGAAGCTTGAACTGAACTGATTCTTTGACATAAATAGCAACACCGCCAGTGTGTCTAGAATGTGATAAACAAGCAGCTACACTATAACCCGGAATGCTATACTGATCAAATGCTTCAATGTCGACTATATGAGTTTCAGATAGAAACACTAAAAATTGACGTTTATCTTCTACAATCTTACGTAATGCAACGTAGTTTGTAGACAAACCCGCAATATTCAAATACAAAATATCGAATTTGCTCACATTTCTACTAGAACTTGGTTGCTATTCATTGAAACGTAAGCTGCTCTTTTTCCGTTCAACTAATCGCTTATAAACACTACACTCAGTACTGAAGGCACTGTGGTTCACGTCCCATTTCATTTTACGTTCGGAATTCATTTTTATACAATTCACACATTTCTATACAGTTGACGTGCATTCGGATGTCTTGTGACGATCGCTGCACTTTGAGCACGCAATGCCATTTTTGCAATCCGTACTCATGTGCCCAAATTCTCCACATTGAAAACATCTCAAAACACTAATTTCGGGAACAACAAGGCACCGATCAAACCTTATGTTAACTTTTCTCGTGGTCAACAAACAACTATAAGTCTCTTTATCGACTTCAATAACAACATTGTTCTTGTTATATTTAAAACGTGGATTTTCATACATTCTTATTACTTTAACATCATTTATTGCGATGTCTTCATTCTGATCTTTCAAAATCTGAATGAATTCATCGGAAGAAAACTTATCGCACATTCCCATCACTTTAATTATCATTAACTCGAACGAACTATAACGTTCTTACTCCGACGCTTCGGTTCGGATTTGGGATCGTCTTCAGGGATCTAAAATTTTTAATTATTGAATGCTTATCGAATTGAACATTTGAACAATTAACACAAGTTTCTACTAATTTTAAATAATTACTCACAAAGAATTGATCGCTCTTGTCCTAAAACTTTTAGCCGGTCGTGTTGTCTGTATCGGTCAAAGTAAGAACATTATAGTTCGTTCGAGTTAATGATAGAACTGCTAAGCCAGGGGGTATACCCCGTTAGGCATAAGTACGTTGGGCATAGGTATGTTAGGCATAAAATGACCCAAAGAACAGCCTATGATATAAAGAAGGCAGAATTATGCCTCACGTCCATTATGCCTAACGTACTCATGCCTAACGTCCTAACGTCCTAACGTACTTATGCCTAACGTCGCGGACCCAAGCCAGGAACTCAACACATAAGAAATGAATTTTGGCTTTTAAGCCCTCTTCAAATGTTGGTTTAGATTCGATCTTAGAACATCAACAAAAATGGTCTTGGGATACACTCACTGTAGCCACACCACCACCATTTGACGTCTCACTTCTCACTGCGAAAAGTGAGTGGTGCGAAGTAAGAAGTGAGAAGTGAGAAATGATTAGTGTGAATTGAGAAGTGAGATGTCAAATGACCTATTTGGCTAAATGGCATATTCGGCCGAATGGCCTATATTAGTTCGAATGACTTGTTCGGCCAGCATGATGATTTTTGAAAACGTCGTCGTATGACCAAATGAGAGACTCTCTTTCATTACGCTCTCTTTCACTAATATCGAAGCTAGTTTTGCATTTATTACAATATTTCCACCTAAGCACGCTAGACAAAGCAGATCAGATCTCTGTGCAAAAATCCGATGTAAATGTTAGTATGGCTTCGTGATAATCGAAAGAGAAAGTAATCAAAGAGGGCCCTTTCTCTTGGACTTACGACGTTTTCAAAAATCACGTAAGAAATGTCATATTCGGCCAAATGACCTTTTCGGCCAAATTCGGTCAAATGACTTATTCGACCAAATGACCTATTCGGTGAAATTACCTATTCGGTCAAATTCAGGGCTGTTACAACAATCGCATTTTTCACGAATTTCGCGGATTTGTCGCGGATGTTCTCGTTTAGTCGCGATTTTCGCGGTTCCTTAAAAAGTCGCGAAAATCACAGATTTACATTTACGCACTTCCATCGGAAATTCCTTTAACAATTCTTTCCTAGAAATTTCCGAACGAATTTTTAAAAGAATGAATTTGCGATGAAACTTCTGAAAAAACAATCTGACTTTCTTAAGTTTCTTCAAGAATTCCTTTGGACATTCCCCCGAAATCCCATCCCTTTGCAAATCCCTTTATTTACTAACATATTTCTGCAGTATTATTCCTTTGCAAATTCATTCAGGGACTACTTCGGAATTCCTTTTGTAATTCTTAAGAAAATTTCTTTAGGAACTCCTTTAAAAATTTCTTTAGCAATCTATTCGGAAATTCCTTTTGGAATTCCTTCGGGAACTAGAATGATGAAATTATTGTAGGAATTCCTATTTATAAAAAAAATCTTTGAAAATCCTTTAGAAATTCCATCAAGAGTGCATTCGAAAATTAATTCACGAGTTCTTTCGGAAATTCCTTCAGGAAGTACATTGGAAATTGTTTCATGAGTTCTAAAAAATTCGGTTTTATTGCGGAGCAATTTTGGCGTATATATTCAAATTTCAAGAAAATATTCACCCACCAAGTCACGTGCCCCATCGTGACCCAGTTTAACTCTGCTAGTTCGCAGTTTAACAATACTTCAGTATCCAAGCACGTCAGTTCTACTCTCGTTCTAACACGTCAGTTACTTTTACTCTGAATTTCATTATTTTACTTTTCCAATTGTTCAATATGTCGTTAATGTCGACAGATTTAAAAGAAATGTATTGAAGTTTCGCATGGAAATGTGTTTTTGAGTAATTTGACCATTATTCATGCTGGTCGCGGTTTTAGTTTTGTTAGTCGCGGATTTCGCGGATTGAAATTTGCTCAATTTGTAACAGCTCTGCAAATTAACAGTTTAGCTTCTTCGGCTGGTCTGTTCGGCCTAGTGGTCTGTTCTACCAAATGGTATATTCGGTCAAACAACTTTCGGCCTAGTAACCTGGTTTTTGGTAAAAGGGCCCTTCCTCGTTTGTTTGTTCCATAAAAGGCTACTCTTATGGGTATTGTCGAAGACACGAAAAGAATGAAAGAAGAGAGAAAACAAGCAAATAAACTTTTCGCGGTACCGGAAGTAAGCAAAAATGGTTATCACTCATCGAACTACAATTTGTGAAGTTTCGGCTTTTCAGTCTGGACAACCCTTTAAGATCTGTCCCATCGTTTCGGTAAGTTTTTGCTGCCTTCAGCAAGGGAAAAATCATCTAAAAACATTTTAAAAGGCAATTCATGATTTTTACCCTGATGAAGACAACAAAAATTTACCGAAACGTTGTGACAGGTCTTAAACGGTTGTCCAGACTGAAAAGCCAAAACCTCGTAAATAGTTTAACATAGACAGTCGAACTCTCAATTTTTTTACATGCAAGACTATTTCTCGGCGAAAATCTGTGTGAGTGAGCTTCCTCTGATCGTTAGATTAAGTGAGATTTACGATTCCTGAATTTAAGAATTTTCAAAATTTTTGAACATTTTTATAATTTTAATCTATATACATAAAAATGAATTTCTGTCTGTCTGAACCTTCTATACTCCGAAACTACTGAACCGATCGGCGTGAAAATTTGTATGCAGAGGTTTCTGGGGCCGGGGAAGGTTCTTAAGATAGTTCGAGACCCCTCCCCCTTTTGGAAAGGAGGGCTCCCATACAAATGAAACAGAAATTTCTGCATAACGCGAGAACTAATCAGAGAATAAATCAATTTTAGGCGAAACAAAGTTCGTCGGGTCTGCTAGTATATAATATTAAGGTACAGAAATATTTTAGAGTGTATCATTTATCACCTTTCTTCATTGGTATTACATCCACAGTGGGGACATCCGCCTCGCTGCTTAGTTTTCATTAAGCTCTTCCACAATTGTTAACCGCGATCATTCGAACATTTGTCACCCTAGCATTCAATTAAATTAAGTTAGACAATCACCAGTAGACTGGCCCAGATTAGTATGGAGAGAAAAAAATGTTGTCGAATTCCACAAGGCACCCCCTAAATGTATAGGAAAATACACCTCCGTCACTAATTCGATCTGAAAATCGGTTCTGATTGCTCGTTTGAGCTCAGAATTGAAACAAGGGCAGTTGGTATGTTACAGAACAATATCACAGACCGTTGTGTGATGATTAAATGAACTTTTACTTAGCTTTCGGCTGACTTATTAGGAGGAATTGTGTATTCTTGGATTTATTGATCGAACCGTATCAGCCGAAAACTATATAAAAGTTCATTTAATCATCATACAATGTTCTGTGAAATTGTTCTGCAGCATACAAACTGCCTTTTTGCAATTCTGAGCTCAATCAGGCAATCAGAACCAATTTCCAGATCGAATGAGTGACTGAGGTGTATTTTTCTATACATTTTGGCTGAAATCCCCATACAAACTTCAAATCAAATGCGCAACAAGCGATTGAGCTGAAATTTTGAGAGATTGATTTTCTCACCCAAAGACACAATCCTAGGGGGTGCCCCGTGAAATTCGACAACTTTTTGTTTCCTGGGCCAGTCAAATCACCAGTCACCATAGCTCTGTAGTGTTGAAATTTAATCGGAAAATAAATGTAAAAGAATTAGATGCACATAATAGGGGAACAGACGGCTTTGGCAGGTTTTGTTCTATTATTGGCAAGGGGTTTTTGTCGACCGAATTTTATGAAATTTGGCCACAATATTCTTTGATGTGCAAAGAATATTTGGGCCAAATTTGAGCATAACCAGTCATAAAAAAACCCCTGGCAATAATAGAACAAAACCTGCCAAAGCCGTCATTACCCCTATATATTTTCACTGAAAACAACAACTTCTGACAATTCGTTGGTGGCTGAAATCCCAGTCGAATGCAAGATATTTAGATCAAATAATAGTTCGACAATGGGGTCTCCAGCAGCCTCGCGAGCAAAGGTGTAGGATTACAAAGATTGCGAGTTCGAATTTCAGTCCGGCTTCGGGTTGGAAACTTTCTCGACACCCTGGGCATTGTGTGTCCATAAGAGTGATTCAAATTTGGACTTCTTTGCTTCCCGATGCTTAAAGGATAGCATTTGTCATTTTAATAATCCTCCAAAAAAATTAACATTTTTTTATTTCTTTACTAAAAAGGCTTGCAGCCCTAGACTCACCTCTAAAAATTTAACTAATTTGGATGTAGTTTGAGTGAGCACGCGCAGTTTGAAAATTTTATGAAGCTCCCCTAACGCTGGGTAGACACCTTTGCGTGGTGTGTTACGGTGTAAGATCTACCACGGTCACATTGTCAGCTACAGGCAAATCCTGACCCAACGAATACCTTCCCCAATATCCAACTCCGTGGAACTTATGAGGGTGTCTCTGAGTCGGGAGCCTCTCATTAAATAAGTACTACATTAACACTTCCTTCCCCTCCAAAGTTACGGTGAAGATGGGCGTGGCCAGGAGTAGTAATCCTCATGCTTTTGTGATTTTTATCCTAGATTGAAATCAAGGACCACACCCACCTTGATTTCTGATAGCAAACTGAATAAGGATTTCAAAAGAAAAACATGAGTATCAATAGTTCAAAATTTTAATCACTCTAGTGTCCATTGTGTGGCAAAATTTACATTATACATACTCGTGCAATGGCGGGCATAGAAAAGCTTTTAATTAATCACCCTTATTCTTGTTTACGGACGAACGATACTTTCGAACGAATGCGATTCGTTCGAATCGTTTCTCCATTTGATTTTGCTGGCGTAAACAAGAATGCGCTTTAACTTTCGTTCGAAAGCGCGTTCGTACGTAAACAAGAATATGGTTGAATAACTGAGGAAATGCTAATCGGATACTCAGTTGAAAAGCAGGCCAAGTTCTAGTTAGAATATAGAGCCATTGAAGAAGAAGAAGAAGAAGAAATTCGACAAAAAATCCCCAGTAGATGCTCCTAGCTGTGTCAATGCTTTCCATTTCATTTGATTTCCTATCTCTACACCCAACTAGCGACTGTTAGATTATCTAACAATTCTGTATAAGAACCTACCAAAAACTGTTTAAGAACTGCAGAATTGTTAGAAAACCAAACAATCACCGGTTGGGTGTAGTTAATTAGCAAAAAGCAATATTAACTTTTCATGTTCCTTCGGTTTCGCCAAAACAGACAAATTCCACCGCGAACCAAAGTCACGCTGCAACTGGTAGTGGAACACTGCAAGGGCGTAAACTATCTGGAGCACGTGCAAGCCAAAATCACGCTGACTTCCCAGCGGCGGGGCGATATTCAAATATTTCTGACCTCGCCGTCCGGCACCCGGGTCACTCTGCTGACACCACGGTAAGAATGACTGAAATGTTCAACCGTTCGTTCGTCCGTTCGTTCCTTCTTAACTAAGCACTTTTTCCCGCCTTTCCCACAGATCCCATGATTTATCTCGTTCTGGTTTCAATCAGTGGCCTTTCATGTCGGTGCACACATGGGGCGAGGCACCGCACGGGACCTGGCAGCTCGAGATACACAACGAAGGCCGTCTATTAGGTAAGAATGATATGGCACTATGATCCCAGTCTTTCCACGTCAAGAACGGACAGTGCATTCTAAGTAGTAACCGATAGTGGTGGAGGTGGCGGTAGTGGTGGTGGTTTTCCCTACAGCTTACGGGCGTAGGTGCTTAAAGCGACCCTTGAAGGAACGCTTTTGGTCAGCTTACAAGAAGTGGAAATGTTCACCGTTAATCCTGTGATGACAATCGAATTAGTGTTACTCTTAATGAGATTTTGGATACATTCAACTTCAGCCACTTTTCATAGCTTTTTCTTCTTTCGTTAAATAATTTGAGAATAATTGAGTCAAGCTTTTCTTTTCGTTGCCTATGGCGGCAATCGGAACCTGGACGAAAATACCAGCTGCAATTGTACTTGATTTTGCGTTCCACTTTACGGCTTCATTAAGCCGTTATTTATATTTAAAAAATCCACTAAGTTTCATGCCATAAATGTACTTATCATTGCATCCGTTCTTAGCTTAGTTGAAAAAAAAAATCGAAAATATTCCATTCTCTTATTTATCACACAGTATCAGTAATTGATTAGGAAACCCAGTTTCCATTTGGAGCTTCAATCCATTTGTTCAGAAAGATTAAAGGCACGATACGTTGTAGCTTTTTTAGTTTGCAGTCAATATAAACCGAGAATCATTCGTCAACTTTCTCAATCCTTGCTAAAATTTGAAAAAAAAATGTGTTTGTCTTTTCAACTTAACTACAATACGATTGAGTATGATCCACTACTTCTTAATCTTGATGCTTGACTAATTTGTTACATCATAATATTTTTGTTGCTAGGTGTCAATTTATGAGACGCCGTACTTTAGATCAGGTGAGGGTGAGTTGTAAGGACGCGCATTGGGCTTCCTTACAACTCACCCTATTATAGTATTTTTTCACTTTCTTCTTCAAATTCGCATATTCTTAGTATAATAAACACAGCTAATCTCAAGACGAATCGATAAGTGATAAAATCCTACAAATCAGTCCATTCGTTATTGAGTTAAATTGCCTCAAAGGAAACGCCAAATTATTTTCATATATAGAGACTAGACAATCCTGCCCAATCTTGCTCAGGTTGTTTTTTACCGAAATGTCAATCGTTTAGTTTATTGCAGCGTCGCACTATAGATCGATTTCAGTGCGAGCTTGATTTTTTTCTCCAGAACTTTTTTATTTTTTCATAATTTTTATCATACGTATTTTATCTTTTCAGACATATAAATAACACGCAACGATTAGTGAGAAAATCTTGCTAAGCGGTCCATCCAGTTGATACAAAAGTATAAGAGTGAAATCAGTAGTGGTTTGGTTGCAAATTTTCGAACACTATTCTAGTTTGAATATGAGCCAAAATAGAACAAACTCACAGGCTTCCACAGCAGTGTTCTATTCATGTTTGATTTTTTTCCATTAAATGAAATGATTATGTTGCTGCTGAGGAAGGTGTGGTAAATGCAAAGTGGATTGATCCGTACATAAAATGACGCATTCATACACCAAAACAATTAAAAAATATTTGAATCTCGTGATTCATTCGTGGTTCAAATCTGCAGAAAATAGAACTGAGCGGTATAACAGTTTTAAGCTTTTGGATCTCGACTGTTATAAAAAATGAATCTTGAGCCACTGATGGGAAAGTGCATGATTCAGATTCATATTCAAACTGACAGCCCCGAACGATTTGAAACACTGCTGATTTTACTCTAAGATAGCTAATGTTGCTCCAAATCGCGTGATCAACATCTAGTTTGCCAAGCCAAGCCAAGCCGGTACTTATAATGTCAAACTAATGTAGCTTACAGAACAAAACATTCTCTAAAATATGATACACCATTAACAGTCATATCTAGCATATTGAAGCCTAAATCGGGAACACATATTAAATGATAACAGAGCCATTAGCATTCTAGTACTTAAAGCTTGATCCACTTAGAATTTGGCCGCACGAAATTAGACATTTCTTTGCCGAAAAAGTACATAAAAAGGTGGTTCAGGTCAGGGAGATTTAATAAACTTTTTAGGAAAAAATATCGAAAAATGATTCATTGGCATTTCGGATGAATTATCGGACTTCTCTCTCAAAACCACTCGTTATTTTTTGCACAGTAGAACTGTCAACTTAATCTGCCATTTTTTCACACCACTTCTTCATATAAGATGGTTTTCTGATTGTTTTGCACCATTTCTCAAGTTTCCCTATGATAATTGCCTAATATTTTTCGTTGGGACGAAAATTTGAGCATTTTGGTGGGTTGATAGTTTTTTTTTCAATAACGTCATTATTATTTGGTTCATACCATTCCATTACATCCCGTCTGTAATGGCAGCTTGTTAAGTCAGGCCAAAGCAACACCGGACAGTCGTGTGATTGAATGGATGGCAAAAATCGCTTTTGAAGACACTCCTCCTTGTATATTTGGCCATTTATGGTCGCTCCAGTGATGAAAACATCCACAACTGCGGATGCTTTGACATACCATCAATTTGTGGGCAATCTTGCCTGCATATACATATTTGAATTTTCCTGGAGCATTACCCTTCCGTTTGGCAAGGTAAAACTTGTGTCCCGGGAATTGAAGGACAATTTTAATATTAATTTCATTGCCCATCAAACTACATCAATTGTATTTCGTCAGAACTTGCTCGACCAGCATTCTTGCGCGATGTTTGGCAACCAGGTTCTGTTTCAGGGTTCTGTTAGGACGCTTACTAACATCATACGACTTGAACCCTTCGCGGCGACAGATTATTTGAGCTGTGCTGTACGGCGCAGTGAACCTTTTCGATAAATCGCGCAAGGAAATCCCAAAATGGTTCCGAACTGCTCTGCAGACTTTCACTTGTAGTTTCTGGTCGTATGTTCCGTTTCTACGATTGTTTTGTTCTACGCGATCCAGCAATAGTGTTTCCCGATAACGTTTGACAGTTTTTACAGTCAATTTCGCTAATTTTAGATAGGTACTTTGAAATAGTTCCTCCTGACCAACGTTAGTGTGCAAAATTTGTTTCCATCTCTCGCGTTCCATATTCGATAACTTTTGTACGTGAGCATCAATACTGATGAAACTTTCAACATAAATTAAACAAACCTTCCGCAACGATGTGATGTATTTTACTTCTCGGTACCAGAGGCGCCGCAGTAATTGGAAAGAAACGGCCAAATACTAAGTGGATCAAGCTTTATGCTTCTACTGTCCATCCATTTGTGAGCTATTGCCTCAAAGAAATAGATTTTACTCATTTTTAAACATAGAGATTTCCTAACATTCTATGAAAAAAATTAGGAACAGTTTTTATTTTAGTCATTTTGAGCCTCACTGAACAGTGCACTATGGTCCAGGATATAGATTTACGCGGAAAGATGCATTTTACGCCAAAACTATATTTTTTTGAAAAAACTGTTGCTCTACAAAATTGTTCGAAATAGTAAGGCCATCATTATGGTGCAACCAAAAAATAGGGTGGCCCATCATATAAAAACAAATAGAAAATACTTTTTTATTTCTCGGAGTATTGACATGTTATGTTCTACAAAGTTGTAGCGCAGCTTCTTCCAATCAATTTAGCTAAAAAAAACTTTTTCTGTAGCTCTTAAGTTGGCTGATTTAGAGCAATTTGACTTAATTGGATTAGGGTGTACCTCACAAAAACAGTATTTTTATCTACTTTTTCTACAGTTTTCTACAGTGAAAACATTCCACTAAAAAGCTCAAAATAATTTTCTTATCAACTACTTTTTTTGTTTTAGATTTCTCGAAAAAGTCGTCTTCAGGTGACTTTTAGAGCAACTTTTGATGGGTAAATATGCTCAATATCTTTTACCGATCAAAAGTTATAATCGTTTTTCTGTCAAAATTACATTTTTTTCATAAGTTGATATCTCCGGTTAGGGCAGACCAAAAAATATGTTTACACGGCATTTGAAAGAGAAATTCATATTCCTTATTATGTCAAAAAATTGGGGATATGTTATTTTTGTATCTCAAGTTTTACCAATTTTACTAATATCATGTTTTTTTTCATAAAAATGATATAACTCGACAATGGAAGATTATTATTCAGTGTTATCTGTTTAGATGTTAACTAAATAAATGAAAAAAAAAATGACAATGGAAGAAGATACAGACGATATTCTTATAGCAAAACACGCGTTTTGGAAAGCCCTAAAAGTCTTCAGAAGGTGACATCCGTGAAAAATAAAGAGCTTAAGAGCTACATAAAAAGTTTATAAAGCAAAGTTGATTGGAAAAACCTGCGCTACAACTTTGTAGAACATTTTATGTCAATATTCCGCAAAATAAAAAAAAAATTCACATTTTTATAAAATGGTCCACTCTATATTTTTTTGATCTGCCCTAACCGGAGATATCAACTTATAAAAAAAAAATGTAATTTTGACAGAAAAACGATTATAACTTTTGATCGGTAAAAGATGTTGAGCATATTTACTTATCAGCATCAGCATTTTTTGAGCTCTAAAAGTCACCTGCAGACGACTTTTTCGAGAAATCCAAAACAAAAAAAGTAGATTAAAAATACTGTTTTTTTGAGGTACACCCTAATCCAATTTGATAAAATTGCTCTAAATCAGCCAACTTAAGAGCTACAGAAAAAGTATTTTAGCAAAATTGATTGGAATAAGCTGCGCTACAACTTTGTAGAACATAACATGTCAATATTCCAAAAAATAAAAAAAATATTTACTATTTTTTTCATATGATGGGCCATCCTATTTTTTGGTTGCACCGTAATGATGGCCTTACTATTTCGAACATATTTGTAGAACAACAGTTTTTTTCTAAAAAATATAGTTTTGGCGTAAAATTCATCTTTCCGCGTAAATCTGTATCCTGGACCATAGTGCAGTAATATGTTCCGATCAAATGAGTGAATCAGAAAATAATTTTGACCCAATCCTGGCCAATATGACCGGAATGATTCGGAGTGGCCTTGAAACACCTGATTTTCATTTTCATTTAACAAAAAGTTCTAGCCAGTTGATTCATTCATTGTATTTTAATTTTCTTTATTGTATTTTTTTATGTTTTTTTTACTTGATTAAACCAACAGGCTCATAAGGCCCCAATCATCTTTTTGCTAATTCTATGACTTACAAAAACGTTTGATTTGTGTTTCCTTCAAAAAAAATCAAGCACTTTACAATAATTGAAACATTCAAACTATGTAATAGTTTAAGTACTAATACATAAAAATACTTAAGACTATATCAGACCTCTAAAAGCATTCGCGTCTCTTGAAGTGCTTGATCGATCCCCGTTGGTATCAGATTTGATTACCAAAACTGTAACACAAATTCAAAGACAGCCTATTTTAGTCATATTAGGTATTACGAATATTTCATCCTGATTCATAATTAAATTTATATTTTAGAAAACAGACATTTATTTTATTAGTGGTGCCCAAAATGAATTTCAACAAAGCACTGTTTGGATATTGATTTCAATACCTTAGGTATCAGAACGTCGGCTCCAGGGTCACGTTCACAACAATTTGGAATATTTGTGCCATCACCTTCAAATATTTGGAAACGCAGTTGCGCATAAACTGGGCAATCAGACAACCAGAAATTCCATAATCGAATTCACTACTATCACAGACAAATGATTCAACAAAAATAAATATTTGCCATGTGATAGTTGAGTTGGCAGTGACCTGTTAAGGCCGTGACTAAGACACTGCAATTATGTTTCGACAGATTAGCTAAATATTTTGCTACTACCGGAGATGGCTCTCGGATATACAATTTTGTTTGTCGCTATGAATCCAAACTACTCTAATATCGTTTGCGCTGAGTGGAAGCCCAAGACCTAATCAAACACTTCACCCAACACTTAGAATTTAGAAATTGGAATAGCTGGCTCAGGACCAATCAAGCCTTGTGATATTCCAGTGCGGGCTAACTTATCAGCCAATTAATTTTCAGCTATGGATGAATAGCCAGTTACCCATATAAGTTGTAACGTATTAACTGAATTCAGTTCCTCATTTTTATTTCGACATGTGATTATTACCTTCGACCTTGAGTTGACTGAAGCGAGAGCTTAGCTGCTTGGCTATCTGAACAGAAGTATATTATTTTGCCCATAATGTGCCCATTGTGTCCAGTGCGGATTGCACTTTACACATTACGGCAAATATCTCCGCTTGAAAGACAGTGCAGTGTCTACCCAGTGAGTGGGACTGTTCCAATCTCAGCTCACGCGAGTAGACACCTGCACCCGCAACACTTTCGAGGCGGGAGGCGTCAGTGTAACAAAAAATGCTGTCCGACATACTTCTCTCCAAATAGCCAGATGTCCACTCATCCCGCGAGGGGAATTGTGTTGAAAATGTCCTATAAGGAAAACTACTAGCGAGTGTGAGATCACTTGGAGCAAGGACAGTTCTGTCCCAATCAACCATAAGCTGTAACAACGAAGTACAATACACTGAAGACGGCCTCACAGTTGAGGTCGAAATACGTATCTGTAAAGATAAACTACCTGAAGAGCGTTTTGCATCAGGTCGAATAAAGTAGTAGTACAAAAACCTATCATCAATGTTAGAAAGTCCCGGCAAATCCATAGGTAGGAAAACCGCCATTGTTGAATAATCTCTATAGCGTATCTGCAACGAGATTCCACAAAAGTGGGGATAAAACTCTCCCTTGTGGGCACTTAATTTCCTAATCGCTGCTTGACGTAATGTCGAGTAGAGATGTCAGGTATTAAGCATCTGATGAATCTATTGGGTTATTATTATATTAGGTAGCCCATAATAGCGTGCGGCTTCCAATATAGCTTCGAAAGACACGTTGTCAAGAGCACCCTCAATATCTAATAAAGCACTAAAACTCTTTGCTTCTTCATACGAAGCACGTCCTCCTTTGGGGATAAACTTTACAGTGACATCCCGCCAGGATATGGTAATATACCAGTAGCAAAACTGCATACTAAAAGTTTTTTTCAATACATGTTTGATATGAGTTGAGTCAAGTACGAGGCACTGAAGACGGCCTTACAGTTGAGGTCGAAATACGTATCTGTAAAAATGACAAAACGTTGTGGAATTAAATGGAAAGTACTAAACTCGCCTTAGACAGTTGAAGATATTCCACAAAAAGAGCTTAAATAATTTTCCTGATGTCAAATATGGTCGAAACCTCTCTGAAGAAGAACGGAATAGATCCCATCTTCTCCTGGAGATTTGTAAGGAGCAGAACTGTTAAGTGCCCATTGAATCGATTCAGTAGTTATGATTCTACGAGCCTGGCCCCCGACCCATAACTACACGAAAAGACATCAGGAACATCCGAAGATGCTGTATCGACACATCCAGGGAAGTGAGTATCAAATAAGTGCTCTAACGCTTCTTCGTCAGAAGAACTCAAGTAGCACACGCAACATCTTCCTAAAAGCACTTTGTTTCTATTCAGTTTCATTAAAGGCATTGGAAAAACATCAAAGCACGAAAAAGTTGCATCAAGATGTCAAAAACGTTCGAATTGTAATTAATGTTTCAATAACATTGCAATGCAGTATGTGTTTGACATTTGGAAACAAACAACCAAAGAATACTGCACTTCATGTTGCAAACACGAAACAAAATCATTAAGTTGCATACTTTCTACCATGTAACTTCAATGCGTCTTTCAAAATTTATTTGTTTGTTTAAATTGAGTTGCAGATAAGTTGAGCATGTCTTCATGTTTAATTTAGCAACGTTCAACGTTTTGACAACTCACATTTTTTTTCCTGTGATGGTGCAATCAAGTAACAGAAAACCCGAGTTTTATAATAAATTTTATAATCGTATGTTTTTTATGGTGAGTCAACATGCAGTCCCTTCGAAGTGTTGAATGGTGCTATGGTAGAGTGAAGGACTATCAATCACAAGATCCATAATTCGAATCCCGTTTTATATTTTAATTTTATTTTTTTCCGCTGTAGTATTTTGCAACATTATTGCAATTTTACTGCAATCGATGGATGTTTCCGTAGGCTCCACCTCTTGCGCTTTTTAGATTGCAAGAGAGTTATATTTGATGGCGCATACGCAAAGATTGTTTCTTTCCGAATGTTCAGTAGCGAAACAAGTTGTGCTGCTTGGGAAGTGTAGTCGCCATTTGGCTTGCGAATTTCGCCAACTTGGAAATATTTGGATCTCGCAAGAATTTTGTTAAACCTTCTGGCTTCACTCAAATTGGAAACATTTGCACAATGGTTTTTCCAGCTGAATCCGTTCAGCAGATCGTAGAGCCTTCTTGTAGGCTTTCCGAGCCAAATTGAAAGACTCCGTCCCTGCTAAATGGCATCTGTTCCAATTCCTTCTAAACTGCTTCCTGCGTTTAGCCAATTCGGAGTTCCACCATGGGGTTCCTCTTGAGGTTTTCACAGAACAGAAAGGGCAAGCTTCTTCGAAAGCTTCCACGATATGTAACGTTGTAGTATCAACGGCATCATCCAAGTCGGTAGGAGTTTTAATCGATGGTAGATATCCATGAAATTTTGTCGAGAGCAACTCTGTATAGAGCTCCCAGTTGCTTGAACGAGGATTTCTAAAACACAAGGTCTGCGAAGTAACATTCAAATGATCAAAGTAGATGTTGCGATGGTCAGATATAGATTTCTCATCTGACACATGCCGATTCGTCAACTCGTGACTGATTCTTCTGGAGCAAAGGGTTATGTCCAACACCTCTGCTCTATTAGATACCATAAAGGTTAGGCGATTGCCTATGTTAAGTAAACCAAGTTCGGTACTACTTAAGTATTCCATCAAGATGGAGCCTCTCAGATTGATATCCGAGCTACCCCAGATGAAGTGATGAGTATTAGCATCACTGCTGACAAAGGAGATGGTTCATCATGTGATGAATAAACCGAACAATAGACGTATTTTCTGACGGGGTTCCACCAGTTACATCAATTGTGACAGCACATACATCTCTGGTTGTTGGTTCATAGATAAGTATATCAACGATAGCGTTGTTAACAAGTACACATACATCGAGAGTTTGCCATTTCATTACTCAAAGCAGCAAATAGGGTTCCTGCACCAAAGCCACTTAAGATTTGCCATTTTGCATAAGTCTACAAAGATTAATCGTTGATGTTCTTTTATACTGAAGATTGATTTGAGCTATCTTAAATGTAGCCATTGCGAATTAAGATAGTACACTCCACAACTTCAACAGTTCTGTGAACAACAACGATGAAACCAAGTCGGTCAAGAACGTCAAACACGAAACACAGAGTACACTGTGACAAACGCATAAAACTGAAAAACTAAATAAAAACATACTCTTAATCCCACCCTTATGTTGTTTAGCGTTGAGATTGAATCAGAGTAGCCGATTATCTCGTAGAAGCAAAAATTCAACCACGCCATAACTCCGGTTAGCGTAGTAAGGGCTCAATTATGTGAAGGGTGCCCTGGTGCTTCACAGGCGCCATTAGCGGTTAAATTTTTATTAGACCTGCCCTAACCATTAATTCGTAGGATAACCGGCTGACAACACCACACGGCTATCTGGGCTGTTCGTGGAAACAAGTCGACATTGAATTTACATCAACTCTCAGTGTGGCCGAACAGCCGATAACTCAGCAACTTAAGTTTTTGGTGATCTTGTTTAAGAAATATTTGCTAAAGCTCAAAAGTGTCATGGAAACAAAAAAATAAGATTCAGTTGAAATAAATTTGGATTTGGGAGTGCATTTTCCATGCAAAATAATGTATATGTACTTTACCTTGCCTATAATAAACCGTCCGTCGCCAGGCCAAATCAATCTGCTAAATTATATTAGTCCACATAATTTAATACTCGATTACCATTTCAGGTCGGCTCATTGTTAATTACTGGCATCATTGCAATCAGTGATCAATCATTTAGCCAATAATGTACAGCTTCGCTTTACGTACGTAAAGCGTAACTTCCCTCAGATGAGACATTAGCCACTTCGAAATGCCAACCACTCACCCACCGTCCACCACTTGATGACATATCTAACATTCCCATAGTTTTAACGACCATTGGAACGGGATTACCCACGGCGATTTGTGTCACTCACTATATATGTTGCACATTGTAATTAACTCTCATATCCTCACCTGTTAATTCCCCATGCATGCACTCGATAATGGATTTACTAACACCGTGCTAATCACGAACGACAAAAGGTTACTCATTGATTCGCGGCTGGTCGTTAATTCTGTATGGTACCAGCGGCGCACCGGATCCCAATGATCCACCAAATGTCCCACGTGCACTCTCAACACCCTCTCCAGTGCTGCCACCAATTATACCAGCATCGGGCTACTCTGGCTATTCTGTTGGAAATTCGAAGAATTTCTACACAACTGGAGTCAATATTGGCAAACCAAACCGAAAACAGCAAATGCAATATGCAACGTACACACCAACGGCTTCCCAGTTCTCAGGAATGACCACCATCTATCAGTCCCCTCCCGCTGCCGCAACTCCGTCACGCAAAAATAAAAACAAAAACAAGTCGAATAAAAATTCCTCCAAGACCACGACCGCCCGACCGAACGGCCAAACTACGTTAAGTATTTTCGCC
This sequence comes from Armigeres subalbatus, assembly GCF_024139115.2. Lineage (NCBI taxonomy): Eukaryota > Metazoa > Arthropoda > Insecta > Diptera > Culicidae > Armigeres > Armigeres subalbatus. The sequence goes on along the minus strand of NC_085141.1, from coordinate 64,170,212 downwards.
AACTCGTACGGCAGAAAGTACGACTACACAAACGGCAGCAAGAAAACACAAACCTCAAAACCGAAACCACCGGCGTCGCAGAACTCCAACTACAATCGAAACGAAAAGTTCAACGCAGCATCGTCCAACATCTACGAAAAGCAAGTCGCCATCAAAGCACCCAAACAGGTCAAGGACAGCAACTCGCAAACCCCATCAAGGGCATCGTCCCGGAAGCCTATCTCCGTAACATCAACCACAAACCTCCCATCGTCCCCGATCGTCAGTGGCGGTAGCACTACCAACGCAGGAACCACCAGCCTTACCACGCAGAGCCCTTTTTTCAACGAACGATTCTCAACCACCAACGCTCGCATCCCAAAGCTGTTCCAGCAGTACGAAAAGATCCAACAGTTCTACCCGGAGCTCAAACCGTACTCATCGATTCGGGACGATCTGGATCGTCCACAAGCGATGCCCGATCCGCCAATCCAGGTCGTGAAAACGTCTTCCATCTTCCTTTCGAACGCGGCCAACACTAGCGCCAACGCCAGCTTTGCCGGTTCGCTGCCCTACCCGAGCTCCTTGGGAACCAACAACGGGAAACCATCGCGGGCCAACACGAAAATATTCTTCCCCGATACGGACATCATCGACGCGATTGGTCCGAGGAAGATTTCCTCCAGCTTGCAGCCGATACAGCCGTACTACGGGCGAACGCAGAGCTCGCAGTTTGTCTCGAGCGGGTCCAAAAGCGGGAAGGGTACTGTCGAGTGACATATTTTAATGATTTAAAATTTTGTGATGTTTTGTTCCGCTTTTTTTCTTTTCTTGATGTTGTTGGTTTGCAGATTTAGTTCCGCTTCAAGTTAAACGCATGATGTAGGTATTTTAGGTTTGGTCGACTGTTATCAAGAAGTACATTATTCTCATTTGTTTTCCTTTTTCAATGAAGTTCGAAAGATACTTTATGTATCCGTAATCATGGGATAAATTGGTACAACCTACGCATACCATTCCGTTTTGTACTCTTTGTACTCTACTCTTAGGTGTCCGCAACTGTACACAGTAAAGTCTGCTGCAAGCGTTGTGGGAACAAGATGAGGCTGGTTTATCATTCGATTTGAATAAATCGAGTTTTTATTCTTCAGTGCCAGAAAAACTAGACGTTTTTGTACGTTCCAGTGGGTAGCAAAGTTTAATCTCTAGTGCTTCACCCCGCGGATGCTGGCTTTCAAAGTGCAATGTCTATACTGAAAGCAGACGCTATGACTTCCACAAACTAAAAACAACTTTCCCTTAGAGCATCTGACCGGCAAAGCAACTGAAGCGGCTTAAGCTTGGCTTTCCAGTAGCAGATTTTTTTCAGCCATTTCCAACTTACTAACAAAACTGTCGCGTGCCTTAGCACACAAAACAGAAAGTTTTGTGAAATTTCTTGCTAAAGCATTTTAGCTGCCGCCTGCTGCACAGCAGCACAACTTCAAGCTGATGTTGTGTGTCTCATCCGGGGAGATGAGGACAAGATGCTTTCGGTTCAGCTAATTGTACTATACAGTTGCACATGGTGTGCATCACTATCCGAAATATTCGGAATTTCCACGAGACATTTTTTTAAAATTTCCATAGGAAATTCTTCGGGATTCCCACAGAAAATCCTTCAAAATTTCCACAGAAAATTTTTCGCAATATCAACGATAAGAACATAAGAACATAAGTAAGAAGTGAGAAGTAAGCGAAACATCTCACCATAAACTTCGCACCTCTTACTTTTCACAGTTAGAGTAAGAAATGATGAGTGAGAAGTGGAAAAAACGAAGTAAGAAGAGTGACACCTCTCTTCTCACTCATCATTTCTAACTCCTTATTTCTCACTTTTGCAGTGAGAAATGGTGATTGAGAAGTGAGACTGATTAAATGATCTATTAGGCTAAATAACGTATTTGGCCGAATGACTTGTTCGGCCAAATTACCTATTTGGCCAAATGACCTATTCAGCCTAATGGTCTGCTCGGCCAAACAACTTTCGGCCAAGTGGCATTCGGCCGAATGGTTTTCGGTCAAACGGCCCTACACCCCTTTACTTTTCACCTCCTCAACTATATTTAACCTAGCCTAGCACATCCTTAATATATTAAGTTAGACGTTTAGGCCATTTTCCCCCAGCACTTGTTTGGTGTTTTGTCCCGAAAGAAGTCCTAATTCGATTTGTGCAGCGAGAAAGTTTCACTGTCGGTTGTTTTTGTTGCACCGGCAAAGATGATGACGACGACGACGACGACGACGACGACTTTCTACGATGAAGACGGTTACGGAGAATGCAATTTAGTATTTTGTCTTAGTTTTTGTCTTTCATGTTTGCGCAGAGGAAAGGAAAAAACGACAATGCCGGCTGATGACGGTAACTGCACTGTAACTTCAAGTTTTCCATAATTTCTTTTTGAACGGTAAAGTCATTAGGTAATTAGCTTTAGCTAGTTTGCTAATATTTAGTTTATGAGTAGTGATGCTTAATAGAGTACGATCTGTGTTTAAATCGGTGAACTGTTTTCTTGACTTTGGTTTTTAGTAGATTGTGTAAATATGTTTCATGTGTTTCACATCATTTCCGTCTTTTTTAAGTATATTTATTTATTATTAGGAATTATTATAGTTACTGTATTTATTTACAAGATATTCTGCTCAAAACTTAGTCATCTGAGATTATTTTCTATGCTATGTTTATAACCGATTCTAACGTTCATTTTATATCATCATTTTCCATCAGCTCAAATTACACACTGGAACCTGATCTTCTACGGGACGGAGATGCCGGCTCAGCCGGACGACCCCGTACGACTGGGGAAGCCCGGATTCAGTGATAGCAACTTTGGCGGTGAGATCGAACACAACTCGCTGGAGTTCGATAATGGCATCACCAGCGATCAATGGAGAAACATGCAGCAGGTAAGCAAATCTGGCAAATATAATATTTCTAACTGAAATGATTTATGCTTATTCTGCGTCTCGTATGAGCTGAGGCGTTTCGAATGGACTAAAAAAAATCTCCTAGAAAAATTAGAAATTTTCCATAAAATAATAGGAATTTGCCATAAACAATTAAGAATTTTCCCCAAACTAAACTAAATTACACAAATAGAAAAAGTTGTTGAAATTTACTCGAAAGTAATGCACATAAAGGGAATGCCAAAAAGAGCGTAAATTTAAACGATATTTTCACCTGAATGTATGCAGTTTGTATTGCATTATGTCACTTTTTATACGAATAAGTGTCATAATGCTATGTAAATTGCATACATTTAGAACGAACTTGTTGGTTTTTCTGTGTAACACTTTTATAAGCAAAAATTGAAAAATGTTCAGCTTTGTTGCTTTTTTGTATTTTTTATAGATTTTTTTTATTTTTTATTGCTCTTTATTGTTTATTTTGTGGAAAATTTTCAATCTTTTATGGAAAAAATATTTATTTTGTGGAACATTTTGGTATCCTTTTGGAAAAATCTTTATAATTGCAATTTTGCTTTTAAAAGTGCTAATTTATTTTTGCTTTGTGGAAAAAAATATGGAAATTTTGCATTATATGTGGAAATTTTATATTCATTTATTGCTCATACCCTAATTTCTTTATTAGCAATTTCCTAATTTTGTATGGATTATTTCTAATTCCTGGTGGAAATTTTGTTTTGCTTCCTTTCGAATGAAGTGATAATTGCCAATATCTCCCATTATACGGTCGTCTCACGTGAGACGTGCGAAATTGACAATTCTCGAGTCATTCGAGACGCAGAATAAGCTCAATTATAAAAACACAGATGCCTTCGCCAGGTTGTTGGAAAATTTAAACACTAATTATTGCAATGTCAAAATTGGATATTTTATGCGTATGAGCGTTCTTGTCGAACAACCAAGTTTCGAAGTTGTTCAACATCCAAAATGTGTTAAAAACATAAAAAGAACTAGCCTCGTGCTCATAAACCCATCTGAGTGCAACTCATTGCATAAATAATAGAAAACTTGAGTAGAGAGAAAATCTGCTTGGGTAGCACTTTTTAGTAGGGTTCCAACGAAATTACTTTTCTCATGTAGATCCGTGCACTAAAAACCAGATATATTGGGATGTTGCTGTTTGAACCTCGCTGACATTGAAATAAACAAACCACAAAAAAAAAATCGAAAAACCATCGTGAAATAAAATGTCAATCAATCAAACCAGATCGCACTGGAAAGAAGCAAAACATGGCATTTAAATTAGTGTACCCAACATAAGAGTCAATTATTTCCTCTATAGAAGTGGATCTGTAAAGTAAACCAGTAGTGTCACGAGATCGCCGAAAGGCTAAACTGAACTTTATTACAATAATCCATGCACACAATATGAGCTCACAAGGCCAAACGATAACGGACGGAAGTTCTCGGTCTACTATATTTACATATAAATAGAAACTGTGGTTCGGCCATCCTCACGCCAAGGAGCAGCATCATCGTGTCCACATTGTTTGATTATATGTACATATATTAAATTTCTTCGTTATGCTCGGCATTTCCAAGTCCGAACTAGATTTCATTCCCTTCTGAGAAAACATTGCTCTTCGACGTAATACAATTATCGGAATCAAAAGTCAACTGTCGTTTGCACGTAGCCTTGTTCAACAAGCTGTTCAAATTACGTGGAGGTCTATCAACATAAATACAATCTCGATCCGGGAAGATTAGCAAGCACTTTGCATTTCCTTCAGTTACAATAGCTACTGCTGTAAGCTAATGCAAGTATGCTATTTTCAACATACCAATGATATGGAAATGCTGATATCGTTTTCCAAACTTGTAAGCACATTTTCATGATAGAATTAGAGGCGAAAGTATAAATTTTACAGTCCCGTTTTGATACGGCAAGCATGACGATATTATCAATAGAGTAGTGGATTTTAAAGCGAGCGGAGGGCAATGTTATTGACCTTCCTCCTGCCAATCTTCCATGTGAAGAGGAAAGAAAGCAACCATGCGTCTCCATTCTGGTGTGGTGCAGATATGTGTGTATTGTAGGTGGATTGGAGTTTATTTGAAAAAAAAAATCTATCTCAAAAATGGCTTGCCCGACATTTTTAATTCTTCAATGTGTTATGTAAACTTTAAAGATTCCCTAAATAGAAATATAAAAATGGATATTTAGAAAAACGTGAAGTGATCACAGTGACAATTGAGACTATCGATCTCGAGTAGGGGTGTGCTCCACATCTACATTGCGTGGTGCCTCAGCCTTGTAGAATTATAGTATTTTAATTGGTAGTTGGATTCCGGTTGGAATATTTCGATGATTCTGAGGTTTAGAGGTTCCTATGCGAATTATTCTCGGATTCTGACGGGAATTCCTCTCGGATTCTGATGAGAATCCTTCTCGGATGCCGATGTGAATCTTTCTCCGAAATGAGAAACAAGCTCATTTGGCTTCCATTCCTTTCATTATGGTATAAAGTGAATATGGGAGATAACTCTTCAATCTTTTTTTTTTTATCCTAGGGGGCTCGAGGTTCATTTTTCGCCGACACACATCGTTCTCGTGCCAAAGATAGTCCTAAGCACGCGTCTTTCGAATACTCCGAGTGCTTGCAGGTTCTCCTCGAGCATGGTCCAAGTCTTTTGTCAGTAGAGGACCACCGGTCTTGTGAGCATTCTGTACATGATATATTTGGTGCAGTGGTGAATCTTTTTTGAACGCACTTTCATCTGGAGCCCATATTGGGCCCGACTTCCAACACTTTCCGACTTCTAACATTATTATCAGAGGGTTAACAAGGATTCAAGAAAGACGAATTCATCGACCATCTCGACAGTATCCCCGCCTACCGCAACACTACTTTCCATAGGGCTCTGTCGCGCTCGGTTCCGGCCACTAACATGTACTTTGTCTTCGATGCATTCACCACCAATCTAACTAGGCGAGTATACAGTTCTGACAAGTTCGGTTGATAATGTCCATATCATCCGCGAAATAAACTAATTGACTGAATCTGCTGAAAATCATACCTCGACTCTCCGCATGACACCTTCTAGCGCAATATTGAACAACAGGCACGAAAGTCCATCACTTTGTCGTGGGCCCCGGCGGGATTCGACCGAACTGAAGTGTTCACCCGAAATCTTTACACAGTTTTGCACACTACCCACCATTTCCTCAATCAGTCTTGTAAGCTTCTCGGGAAGGGACTCTTGAAATTCATTGACCTGCTCCAGGATGATGCAAAGCATGACAGAAGACGCTTATCATGTGATCATCTGGGACGGAATCCTGCCTGCTGCCGCCAGAGAATTGTCAACCTTTCCCTACATCCGAATAAGGATAAGTCGCCCAAACTTGAAGAAGTTGTTCTAAGTGTTCGAGCCATCGTTTCAACTGATCAGCTGATCGGTGGGTGATTGACATGTCGCGTCTTTCTCTGTCATCCACGGATTTGTTTATTGAAATATCGTAGAGGAAGCGATTAAGCCGGTTGTTGCGGCTTTCCTCTCATCGTCGCCCGCTTCTCCCGTCTGAAGCCAGCAGCGTTTGAGTCACTTCTCTAAGCCGATTTAAGTTGGCAGGACAAGTATTCTATTTTATTTATTCAGACTAAGGCCGAAGTGGCTTGTGCAGTGCATAAGAGTAGGTTCGTTGTCGAGAACCATTTTCTCCGGATTTCTATCCGATATTCTGGCTACGTGTCGGGCCCATCGCAGTCGTCCGATTTTCACGGTGTGAACGATGGATGGTTCTCCCAACAGCTGATGCAACTCGTGCAGGGTTTCAATCCAAAGGAGAAATAAAAAGTCTCTCACTTATCGTCTCTTTATATATATACAATTTGTTAGTAGCATACCGCGAGAGACTTTTATCCGCAAGCTGTCATGAGAAGATCTGATTCGGGAGACTGTACCAAAAGATATTTAAGTTACAAGATAAAGATTGTCGCTGTCCGGAACATCTTTTGCTGGCGAGGATAAGGTGCTAAATGTCAATAAAGGAAAAATACATACGATTTGATAGTTTGGTACCCAACATCTTCTTGATGGTACCCAACATGTTTCGGACAGCAGAACAAAGGGAACCGAAGCGACAATCTTTATCTAAAATATCTAAATAAATTTATTTTAAAAAGCTTCAAATGCGAGGAGCACTGGTTTCGATGATGCCTTTCAACTTATTCTACACAGCTATGCGGTCCGCAACACAAAATGAGCGAAAACAAAACGAAAATCATCACTTCTGTGTGGAGCCTATCCGATTCTGTTTTCTCGCACTTGTATACAAGTGTGATAAATTTATAGTGTGATAAAAAATTTGTTATGATTCGGAACAGTTTTTGCCTTTCTTTTATCATTTTTCTTCATCTATTGAGAGCGTTTTCGGCAAACCCTGAACTCGAGATCCGCCATCTGCACCGCACCATAGATGGTACGCAGCACTTTCCTTTCGAACACTCCAAGTGCGCATTGGTCCTCCACGAGCATCGTCCAGGTCTCGTGTCCGTAGAGGACTAATCTAATAAGTGTTTTGTAGATAGTCAGTTGTTATCTGTTTATATATAAACTAAATAAATAAATGAATAAATAAGACAGTCAGTTTGGTACGGCGGCGAACTCTATTCGATCGGAGCGTCTTGCGGAGTCCAATGTATGTAGGGTTTCCAGCCACGATGCGCCTCCAAATTTCTCTGCTGGTATCATTTTCGGCAGTCACCCGTGAGCCCGAGTGGTGGGTGGCTCACAGTGTCACCTTGTCTTAACCCTCTGTGCGTTTCGAAAAGACTCGAGAATGCCCCTGAAACTCGAACTACGCACATCACCCGATCCGTCGTCGCCTTGATCAACCGTATCAGTTTATCCGGAAATCCATTTTCGTGCATTAGCTGCCATAGCTGGTTTCGATCGATTGTATCATATGCGGCTTTGAAGTCAATGAATATATGATGCGTGGGGTATTCGCAGCATTTCTGCAATACCTGACGTATGGCGAACACCTGGTCCCTGGTTGAGCGTTCATCCATAAATCGCACCTGGTACTGTCCCACGAACTCTCTTGCGATTGGTGTTAGTCAGCGGCATAAAATTTGGGAGAGTACTTTGTAGGCGGAGTTCAGCAACGTGATTGTGCGGCAGTTGCTACAATCCAGCTTATCGCCCTTTTTGTAGCTGGGACACACGACATCTTCCATCCACTCCTTCGGCAGAACCTCATCCTCCCAATAGAGGTGTGCGCCGCCACCGCCGACAGTTTTTGGCACGCCGCCGACATTTTTGCATCGGCGGGCCGCCGTTTAAAATTTGTCACGACGGTGGTCTATAATTTTCCACACCGATTCAAAATTCAAGAAGTTCGCAGGATTTTCCGTAGATTTTTCTCGCGTAACCAGCCCCGATGCCCTTCATCTATTTTCTTTAGTTTGAGCTTCTTTTCAATATAAATGATAAATACGGTCCAACCACCTAAGGCAATTGCGGATCAATCACATTCATCCATATTCTTTTTTCTCAAGCATTTCTGCTGTAGCCCATAGTTTCGAAGTATGTTTGTTTACCAACCGATGATTGCTACAACGACTAAACTTGATAGCGTATGGCTTTGCGTCTAAGTGTAGTAGCGCTCGGCTTTGTCCCGCACACTGAAAGGACAATATGTGACGGGTTACCGTCACGTTTCCACCGCTAGACAGTGGAATTTTTTTTTACAAATTTCATAAATATTCTCTCTGTCTCAAATGAAAACAAATAATGCAGCATTCCTCCAGAGATTTCGACGAGAATCTTCCAAGCATATCAAAGGAAACCTCCAAGGATTCTGAAGATAATGCACCAGGGTTTCCGACAGGAATGTTCTGGGGATTCTAATGAGAATCTTATTAATATCCTCCATCCTCGAGGAGTTTCGACTTCCAGGAATTTGAACGGAAATGTTCCAGTGAATCCGACGGGAATGTGCCAGGGGTTCCAATGAGAATCTCCTAGAGACTCCGAATGGAATCCTCCAGGAACTCCGACAAGAATATTGCAGGAATTCCGATGGGAATGTTTAGGGATTTCCTAAGGCTAAGCAATGTTCCAGGGATGTAGAAGCAAATCGTCGAGGGACTCCGAATCAATCTTCAAGAGATTCGTTTGTTTTGTTTGTTTTGCAGAAAGAGCATTTTCGGGTCATGACTCTGACTCTGTCGGCAAACAACTTTTTCGGTCAAATTATCAATTCGGCCGAATGAGCCTTTCGGCTGTTTGTCGCTTTCCGCCAAATGTTATTTTCGGTCAAACCATCTGTGACCTAATACCTTTTCGGACAAACTTTTAATTCGGCCTAATGGAATTTGACTTTTGGCCAAACCTGTTTTCTTGACTTTCGGCCAAGCGACAGGTAGCGCCAATTGGCCGATATACACAAGGCCGAAAGGTGTTTTTCCGAACAAACCATTAGGTCAAAACCCATCTGATCGACAATTGATGGCGTGAAATGCAAAGTGGTGTATGTGCCAAAAACTTAGTTTTAAGAAAAATAAGTGCAAAGTTTTTCGATATTTTTTCGTTACATACAAATTGTATTAAAATTCAATAAAATACAAATTTTCCGTGAATTTACACATTTATTACAAACAACGTATAAACCATATCAACATATTGTAACAAAGCTCTAAAACCAAAGCATTTTTTTGCTGTATTCAACTCAAATTTGAACAAAATGTTGCTTACAACCTTCTGCTTCTAACCCCCTCAATAGTATTTAGCTGAAATGGACATACGGTCGATAATGTCGTTGCGCCGACTGGCCATTTGGCCACAAAAAGTCGTTCGGTCAAAAAGTTTTTTGGCCGAAATGGTCGTTTGTCAGAAATACCATTTGGCCGAAAATGTTATTTGGCCAAACGGGTGGATTTTTTTGACCATATTACCCGTTCAGTAATCAACAATTGGCCGTTCATTTCGGTCAAATACAATTCGGCTTGACGATTCTCAACTTAACGTATTATTCGACCAAATCATTTTAGGCAAACAAGCCTTCCTCCTTCCAACAATACAAAAAATTCCATGTCAATAATTCCTTCAAAAATCCGATTTTTTTTTCATTGAAATACCGAACGATTTTTCGTAATTTTTTTAAAAAAATGCCTAGAGTTCTTAAAATTTTTTGGTTAAAATTTCGTAAAATTCACGGTGTAAATTTCGAAGAATTTTCCATAGAATTAAATCCATAGAAAAAAAAATTAAAAATTTCCATGCAAATTCCAATTAATTTCCTATGAAAATTTCGAGAACTTGTCATTAAAATCCAATTTTTATGATGATGTTCACATTTTGAACAATCTCCCTCGGGAAATTTGAAGAATGTTCTATTTAAATTTCAAAGAATACTCAACTGAAACTTTCCGTGGATTTTCTGTGAAAAATTTTCCTTAGAAATTCCAAAGCGCTTCGATGGAAATACCAAAGTTTTCTCAAAACTTCATAGTAGTTGCCATGGAAATTCCAAAATTAATTTTCAAATGTATATTTTGGAAGAGGCTCAGAGAATTTTCGGGAGAAGTTCATCAGATTTTTCCCTCCAAATTCAAAAGCTTCTTCCGTTGAAGTCTTAAAAACATCCTGAAGAAATCTTCACCGGGTAAATGGCTTTCGGCGTCACACGGAAAACGCCGCCGTCACCGACCAAAATTATGACAAACGCCGTCGTCGCCGATTTTTGGACCGGCGCACACCTCTACCTCCCAAACTTTGGTAATTACCCATTCCAAAGCTCTCCTGGTAGTTGGTCGATTCCAGGGGCTTTGTTGTTTTTCAGCTAGCCGATCTCCTCCTGGATTTCCCGGAGATCCAGCGCCAGAAGATACCGCCAACGCATTGTCTGCCTTATCCCCATTCAGGTGCTCTTCGTAGTGCTGTCGCCACCTATGGATCACCTCACGTTCGTTCATAAGGAGGTTGCCGTTTATGTCCTTATCGGACTGTGGCACGTGGCCCTTACGTGAATGGTTTAACTTTAACGATAAGGCAAACACAAATATAATTATTGTCGTATTTTTGGCTTGATCGCAATCATATTGTGGTATTACGTGAAGCGTTCCAAATGAAGTACCTAATTGCCGACATTATTTGATTTGCACAGTCGTCTCAAAACCTACTTAGATTACAAGCTTTGACACTTGATAACAATATCTTGATGTCAAAGTTTTCACATCCTATTTTCATTTAATACTAGTCGACCCGGCAGACGTTGTCCTGCATAGTGGGCGAAAATGCGCGTTGTGAACTTCCCATGCGAAATTCTCATACAAATCTTCATTTTAGCTTTTCACGATTTAATCAACTTTACTAATGATTTCCCAATGAGGAAATATCATATAAACCCGTCGGAAACTATAATGAACGTAACTGCAGAAGGAATGAAGAAAATCCATCCAGCCGTTTTCGCGTTATGCAGAACAGACCAACTCATTTTTATTATATAGAAGATGAATTGTTATATTTTAGAAATAAGATGTCCTTTTCTTCGAAAACAATTTAGACTATCGAAAGAAATTCTGCGTTTAAATTATTAGGAGTTAAACATATTTATTTTCTTGAAGAATAAACTAATTGGTATTAATTGAGCACGAGTGATTTTTCGGCCAAATAAAGGCAGATTATTCGGCCGAATAGAGGCAGATTATACTACCGAATATTCGTTACGCCGAATAACTAAAAACTGAAATATTCGGTATTCGGCCGAACACCGAATACTATTCGGTGCACCTCTAGTCGGTGGTGCCACGACTTTGGTAGAAGGTAGCCGCTCGATGCCAGCTTTTCCTCCCTTTTTGTCCTGTCCAGCAGATTTCCTGCAGCGCTAAGACGTCGAATTTGCGAGGATGTAATTCATCGTAGATTATCCTGTCACAACCTGCGAGGCCTAGCGACTTGCAGTTCCATGTTCCAAGCTTTCAATCGTGATCCTTTATTCGTCGCCTAGGTCGTTGCCGATTTTATCGAGTCGTATTATCGTCTATGTTGTTCGTAACGATTGGTTTTAAAGGCGGCTTATTGGGCCTGCGCAAACCTCCTGTCTCGTCGAAGGACCGTCGTGTCAGATCTATTTAGCGTCCCACCTGAGACCAGGCCTGTGGGCTTTGAGCCACATACGGTCGTTTTGGCGGAGCCTGCTTGCGGATACATGTAGCTTTTTATAGAAGTTTAACAAAGTCCACTGCCAAACCCCACATATTACTTGACGTACCATTCGATCTTGCTTGCTCGCTCATTGAACATCTTTAGTAGCATCTGGTGATAACAAGATGTAGAATAATAATAAAATAATTATATAAAAAAATATTTAAAAAAATATAAAAAATATATTAAAAAATATATAATATAGAATCAAATCAATTATTACACACTTTTCTACTACTCCAGCTACATAGAAAATGTTTTTTCACCGCAATGCATAACATCTTTTTCCTTCCAGATCGGCGAAAGCCACGTAGACGTCCAGCGGACGGCATCCAGCGATGTGACGGCCTCGATATGCGCCAAATACTCCGGTGCCCTGTGCATAGGTTCGTGTTTGATCGTTTTGTTCCTTTCCCACTACCGTAAGCAAGTAAAGCTAATCAGCAAAAGTAGGTAATTAATAATAAATTCCTAGAAAACAAAAAACTACTACACTGCTACTGAGAGCTAAAGAGAATTAAGCGAGAAACCAAATAAGAATGAATGAATTAGAGAAAAAAAAAGCAGAACATCACGCGAAAACACTTTCGTTAGCACCTGTAGTTTTGTGTGCGATTGTGGATGAAGTAGAAAACGTAATAGTTTAGGTCAAATTTTCTACGACGAGATCAAAGAAAAAACGTGTAGGCTGGAGAACAACAATACATTGCGAATGCCAATTAAGTTATTACGTAAACGATTTAAACAAATCGGAGAGATTCAATTTTTATACCATTTAGGATATTAAATCGAACACAGCATTACATTCACCTTCATTCACTACTTATACACTGATACAAACTCACTCTGACACACATTGAACGCGGGGAACAAATTAATTAACCATTGATAAAAAAATCACTCACGATTTAATTAATTGAAAATAAATTTAAAAAAGCGATGTGAACAACTCATGCATTTTGTACATTTTAATGAGGTTGAAAAGGAAAAAGCGTACATTCGAAATAATAACAATAAAAAAAACTAACAAGCATACTTATTTCGCACGACGAAATAATACAAAGTGTGAGTTTAATAGAAATCAAGGAAAATGATACGCGTCATGACATCGGTCGGTTATGTCGCTGACAGTTTAGTCGAATATTTACGTGACACTGAATCGTTTTCCGTGGGATTTAGTTTTATTAGCTGAAATTTTATGGGTCGAACCGATAATTCGCAGACATGGTGAAACTTTAGAAAAAACTTAAAAAATTTGTGAAATTTTCAGGACCCAGTTACAAATGAAGAGATGGGTAATGAAAATTTATGGACGTGAATATGCACTAGCAGCGAACTGTGCTAATAGAACGGCTCCAAACTGGTGAATGTCATAAAACGATGTTGGTTTTCACTTTCCAACATGCGGTTCAACCGAGTCATTAAATTACTAATTGGAAATCTTCAAATATAAATGTACTTGCAATGGAACGCAGCACATGTATTAACCATTCAAATGGGCAACATAAAATGCGTAAAACAATTCAAACTCGAACAGTTCATTTGAATAAAATCATGCCCCCATAGCAATAACCGAAAATGAAGAACAGCATTAAAAACAATTGCATTGAAGTTGTATTCGGTGAACCTACTGTTCTGCCCCCACCATGAAACACGAGAAAATTAATTTTGTTTCGCCGGTGAGGCAGAGCTAGAATAAAAAAAAATTGTAATGAACTGCCTCCCCTTTCAAGTACAGTCTCATCATGGACAAACAACATCATACTTAAATATTTCTGATGGTTCATGGCGAATTCGAATATTTTGTTATCACTCATTTAGGTGCTATAATCAAGAACCAACAGTTATACATTATTTACTATTTTTGTTGAATTAGGCCTTTTTGTGTGATCAAACAGTGTGGTACAACACATTGCGTAATTACTTACAATATGTTGGGGGTTATTGGTTCAAAATTTTTCAGTGACACGTTCCGCTATCATTCAATAGCTCATTGGGCTGGGTAATGTAGTTGGAAGTCTATAAACTGTCGACAATGAAATGTTTTCTGCATCAATTCAATTTCATTGCAAAAATTGACGTATTACAAAATTCTATTTTTGCAGTACTCGTAGTACAATTGTATGTAGTGCAGTAACTAGCTCGTGCAGAAATAAATATCTTTTCACAACTTGTTGCAACAAATAACTGTTTGACAATCAACAAACTGCTTCGAGCATAAAGCTGTTTATCTGTGATTTCACCATTTAATTGCCAATGTAAATTGTAGAATCCATTACTTCAGGACCATGCACCAATTTGGTAAGTGCATATTGCATTGATCCGGACTTCCGGTTAGCTCTGTGATCAATAGCATGAAATGCAATTCTGGAACCGACGAGTTCGATTAAAATCTTTTCGGATAGCTTAGTTATAGTTTTTCGCATTCGTTTTTTTTATTATGGCACTTGCCACGCACGTCACAATTCAACGTACGTTAAATATAGTTGGACAATATCAGGGAAAATACGATATACCAATTTATGCAATGAAGTTGAAAGCCAAATTCCGTTTGGTATACCGTGCAACGAGGAAGAAAAAGTGACCCGAACATATTGTTAGACCTACTCACTCTACTTCAACGTACATACAGCCGAACAAATAAATAAGGGTATGCGATAACACACTTTTTCCTAACGAAACGAAACGAAACGAAATTTAAAATGTCTATGTTGATTCGAAACGAAACGGAACGAAATAAAGATTTACTTTCGAGTCTTCGAAACGATACGAAATCAGGGTCCATTTAGTTCGAAATTTTTCGAAACGAAACGAAATTTAATTTTTTTCCGCGGAATTTTTATTAAATTATTTTTATATTATGTACGGAATTTCGTTAAAAACATAATTTCACCTGAATTTTTTTTAATTTTTTGTGATTTTTTTTCATAGTTAACTCATAGTTTCATTGACGCTAAAGGTCGTAATCAAGTAAAAACCAACAGTGTAAAAAAAGAACTGGGTGTAATCTACTCTGGATAAAAAAAAGTTATTCACTTGCTTCGGAGTTTCCAATTCATAATGATGAACTTACAGTCAATTCATCCCTTAGAGCCTTCCCAACTCTTAAGCGGTGCTTACCCACGTTCTTAAACCTGGTTTGAGGTCGAAGTGGAGGTGAATAAATCGGTTATTAATAAGAAGTAGAGGGTCTTGTTCGAGAAATCCCGGGACAAAAATCCCGGGATATCCCGGGATGTAATGCATCCCGGATCCCGGGATTTTTCATGCAAATCCCGAGATTTCCCGAAAATAAAAAATACATGATAACAAAAATATATAAGATAAATTTGAACTTATATTATATTGATTTTCTTAACCAATTGTTGAATTTAATTCATGATTATATAAAACCGATTTTGGAGAAACTTTCAAACGAATCCGAAACATTGTTCGAATTCCAGAGGAAGGATGAAAACCGGTTTAGGGAACAACTTCAACTCGTTCAGGATGTTCTGAAAACTAGTGAACTGTGAAATCGCTCCATAAGAATAAAAGTACGTACATAATCAAAAATTATCTGGATCTGGTTCAATCGATATTCGACGCTCTCCAGCCGTTGGGGTGGTATCGGAGGCGTTGAAGGGTCGTGACGTAATGTTGTTGACTAGACTTTTTGCTATCTGAACTGAATAGCCAGCAAAACCCTTTCCCTTTGAAATTGCACGATGCAATTCTAAAACGAGTAGATGAGCGTCGAGACATCAAGAGATGAGATGGCTTCAAAGTAAAGAAAGGTAATTTTCGAATTCTGCTGAGCTTTCGATCGCTTCCCGTCACTAGCTGATTAACTTTGTGTATGTTGCCGATCCACACATCATTTTCTGAATCTGACGGGAACAAGGCATCATCTCTCATAGAAGTGTTGTAAGCTATGAACCAGAAACAGATAAATGCTTCGTAGCTTGAATAATTTCATCAATAAGGAGCATGCTCTGTTTGAAGTAACTGATGAACTAGTATCGAGTCTGGAGAAGGTTTTCATGGCATTGAAGTCCATTAAACCCACTTCGATTGATATACCCAACCAGGGACTGTTAGATTTTCATACACTTCTGTATAAGGACCTACCAAAACCTGTATAAGAACTGGGCATATGCAACATTGTTAGATTCTTATACAATATAAGATCACAAACAAAGATTGTAAGAAAAGCTTGCGAAATTGTAAGGTTCATATAATATTTGTAAAAGAATCTAGCGTTTTGGCATATGCCCAGTTCTCATACAGGTTTTGGTAGGTTCTTATACAGAATTGTTAGAAAATCTACCAATCACCGGTTGAGCGAGCGGGTGTTCTCTGATTCTAATTCTAAAATAACTAATAAGAATTCTTTATTGTCGGATACAAGCATCAACGCCTTAACATTTATTAAACCGTATTGCAAGCGAGTAGACAAATGGCGAATCGTTAGTAATTTGACCTGATACATATTTTACCATTCTTAAATATGTTATAAATATATGAAATTGAAATTTGCAAGTATTTTTACTTTTATCCCGGGATCCCGGGATATCCCGGGATAACGAAAAATTTAATCCCGGATCCCGGGATTTTTTAGAGTCCGGGAAACAAGACCCTTTAATAAGAGGCGCTGAAAAATGACTTCAAAAGGGCCTTTGGAATCCACGACACGACTTTGCATATTTGACAAAGTTATACTGATTCATAGCTGGTTACGTTAAAACAAATACATAGAATAGAATAGTTAAAGATACTGTTTGTTTTCTGTTAGATATTTCTAACAAAACACTGAAGACGTTTTATAGAAGAAAACTAAATACGTATTTGTCGACTCAGAACGGGGTTATGTAGTAAGCATCTCAAATAGCTATGCGAGCAAAAGCGTAGGATTGCCAATCCAGAGATGGCGAGCTCGATTCTCGGTCTGGTCAAAGAGGTTTTCGGGTTGGAAACTTTTTCGACATCCTGGACATGTGTGTATCCATTGTCTTGCCACACAAGATACATACTAATTGAAACGTTCCGTTCTGTTTTGTTTAAGCTAACGGCTTAAGCGCCACCTTTAGAGAAAGGACCGTTATCTCTGTAGAAATATCCCGGCATGAGACTGCCTCCTCAGGGCAGGCCAACAGTATTTATTGCAGAACTAATATTCCACTTCGACCCAAACGTTTAACCGAACCCAATATTTTGTTAAAGCACACCGCGTTGAAAATTAATACGCTCCAAAACCAAATGGCAGTAAAACAATCCGAATAAAATTTAAACTTAAACTTCGATTTAAATTTAAAAACATCAACGACCGAAATCGGGTAGAGCTTTCCCAAACTCGAAGTAATTTATTTATTCCATAATTTATTAAGTCGGTCTCTAAGCGATAGTCGTTGAATTTAAAAAGTTTTACAAAATTCTATTTCGATTCACTGTTTCGATTCTAATTTATTAGCCTAGGCAACCTTCTAGCGGCTATGTGACGTCACGTCTAATTAGCGAAGCTTTTAATTTATACAGAGTTAACCTAAATTGATTTACTCGCCCTACATATACAACAAACCTGCACCCGTCTAGGCGATATGCCAACGGCGGTTGGGTACAGGCGTCGTTCTAGCGTCGACAATTCTTCGACGAGCTTTTTCTTGCGTCCGACAATCCAAATCCGAAATACCCGCGTTCAAAATCTGCAACTCGTGTGTGAGCTTTTTCTTCGGGGTATATGCGTCCCCGGGCTTCGGTGGAGTGAGAGCTTTATGTAGCGTCACTCTAGGCTCACAGCTTGACGGAACGAGTCACGTGGTGAATAAGTATGACCACCACCGTTGAACGGATTCCAATTGGACCAACGAGTGTGGAAAATGCCACCCACAATTAGAACTTGTCCGTCGGAGAATAGACTGGTCCAAATCGCCACCGCGTGGCTCGTATGATGACGACTCAGCGCCAATTCACGCTTGGATTATCGGAAAAACCGGACCAACCCGGATAAACCGCCCACGTTGTTGGGCCTGACTATGCCTAAACAACGTATTATAAACTTTACTTCACTTTTATCCACCGAAAACACACTAAAGCTTACCTGACTAATATGTCCTTCCAATTTCCGATTAATTTATTTCAATTTTTATTCTAACGAACTTTTCAAATTCAGCTATTAAAAGATATTTATCATTATTTATGCTAAAGTTAATGAAAATCGAAGAAACTTACTTCGAATTTAGTTAAATCAAATCACGAAACTTTTTTTCAAAATGGCGTTGAAGAATAAACTTTCACTTGGAAAATATAGTGTTTTCACTAGCACGAACTCCACCAGAAAGAAAGCACGAACGCGAATCGAAATGGCTCGAACCTAAAATTTAGACGCAATTACTACCCAATGGTGTACAATGGGCTCTATACCTCTTTTACCATTGGTCAGTTCTGGAGAGTGAGAGATTTTCTAAATTTTCTTTTGATTTCCATTTTCAAATAGTTCGGCTAATCGAAGGTCAGTGGAAATTTACTACTGCGCAATTGACAAATTTCACTGCAGTCGCCTTTAATTAGGTGACTGATCAGGTTTTTGAAAGTTTGCTTAAAACATTCATACCGAAATATTTCGTCATAGAGTACGTGACATTCAGAGGGCAGCACAAGTCTAATATAAATAAGCTTATGATCGGTTATTGATAAATCCGAAATCAATTACACTGCAAAATGTGTTGTTGAATTTTAGTTACTTTAGTTTAGTATTGACGGAACCGATTGAAATCTTACATAATGACTGATGAAGTGCTAATAGAATACTAAGTTGAAAAGTAGATCAAGTTCCAGTTGGAATGTATAACCATTAAAGAAGAAGAAGTAAGCGTTAATAGAAAAAAATGTATAGACTTTATCATTTATTTGTTTATTTGTTTATATGATACATCAACAGGCTGTATTGGCCCAAATGATGCTTACTTATAATTAATTACAAAATACGAAATTACTTTCTATGGTCAAGTATCATTATCAACTATTCCTAAAAAAAGAACTGAACCTTTCGCGAATTAGTTGACGGGACAAGTTAAAATCAAAACGAGATGCAACTCTGTTGAATAGTCTTTGAAGACCGCCGATAGCACCGAACATACCGTAGTTCGTTCGATGCATAAGAGCCCTGAACATCGAACTATTCCTAAGGGATCGGGGTTGCACGTGGTAGTTAATTTGTTCCAGAAGAGAAGGGCAGTCGAGTCGTTCTTGTAGTAGATCTGCTATCAGTAATGCCCTCGTTGTGCTTCGGCGGACGGAAAGGGGTTCCAGATCAATCAAACGGCAACGGCTTTCAATAAAAAAAAAGCCTTTCAAAGCTTGGAAGACGGAAGGGGGAAGATCCTTAACTTGATTGACTCGTTCAAGTTCTGTGTCATACAAGATATACTTGTGAATTATTGTTTCCCTTTTCCGCGAGAATGAGATTACCGAACATTTAGATGGGTTAACATCCATTCGGTTAAGCACGCACCAACTTGCAAAGACATCCAGTTGGCGTTGGAGAGAGTGACAGTCTTCAATGGAACAAATTCGGAGATACAGTTTGAGGTCGTCTGCATAGCAAAGCCGTGGTCCTTTGATTGTTGGAATGGCGTCGTTGAAATAGATCAGAAATATCAGTGGTCCCAGGTGACTACCCTGAGGAATGCCTGAGGTAGCGGCAAAATGGTTCGACTGATGATCTCCGATAACCACGGTAAGGCTGCAACCGGTTAAATACGACTGGAACCATCGCAAGAGAGAGCCATTGATTCCGAGTCGATCCAGTTTAGCAATAGCTATGCGGTGATTCAATTTGTCAAAGGCTGCTGTTGGGTCGGTATAGATAACGTCCGTTTGACTGCGATCCACCATGCTGCTATTGATGTAGGAGGTAAGGCACAAAAGATTTGTAGCCGTGGAACGTCCGGGCATAAATCCATGTTGGTTGTCACTAATATATGGGCGAGTAGAGGTTCCATGATGACTAGCTCGACCAACTTGGCAACAGCAGGTGGTACCACGGCAATTTGCAACGTCCCGTCTGTTACCTTTCTTATGAGCAGGGAACATGTGCGCTATCTTCCAACAAGACGGAAAAATTCGTGACGTAATCGAAAGTTGGAAAACATGGACTAACGGAGTAATAATGCCATCGATGTGCGTTTTCAGAAATACGGAAGGAATTCCATCTGGTCCGGGGTTGTAGGATGTTTTCAGTTTCAATGCAGCTTCGCGAACTATTCCAACATTGATATCAACCATGTTCATAGCTTGGCCGGAGATAGGAACGGAGCTCATAGCATTTCGTATTTGGTCTTCTGATAATCTTTCATTGCTGAAAACACTGGCGAATTTTTCTGCAAACAGTCTACTGAAGTCCTGAGAATTAGACGCCAAAATTCCGTTAAGCGTCATTCGCGAAGGAAGGCCAGATTCATTACGTTGCTCTTTTACGTACTTCCAGAACTTTTTAGGATGTGTTTCCAGCTTCCTCTGCAGTCTACGCTGATACTGCGAGAAGCAACTTTTGGCAATCCGTTTGTATTCGTGATTGATTTGTGCAAAGTGCCGTTTCAGTGACAATGTACGGTACTTTGAGAACTTCCTTAACGCTGCTCTTTTATACGACTTCAGTAGTCGCAGACCACTTGTTTGCCAAGGTGCGTGGGGAGGGTTATGCTTCACTATTTTATGTTTGTCAACGATATATGACAGTACATGAGAAAACGTTTCAGCTGCTCGGTCGATGTTGTCATTGTCCAGAATATTACCTCAGTCTAAACTAGATATGAGATTTGAAATACTGCGATGTTCAGCTTTTATGAAGTCATAGAAGAATACAGCGGAGGAGGTATCGACATAGTTTTCTAACTTTGAAAACAAAACATAGGTCTAAGCTACGTCCATTCTGGTTAGTTACGTGATTTATTTGCGAGAGCGTGGCAGAGCTGCTATTGTCTAGAAGGTACGAGGTGATCTGATGAATGGCAGAATGGCGCACATCCGGAAAGAGAAATCCATTGGAAGAATTCACCCAAGAAATTCCTGGGAGGTTGAAATCGCCGATCACAATCATTTCATCGGAGGCTTTCGCTTTTTCCAGAATAGTGGAAACAGATTGACAATGAGTTTCAATAATCCTACGTTCGCGAATTTTGTCGGGTGGAATATACAGCGCGCAGAGGAACAATGTATGATCTCCGAATTCGATTGAAGCCCATTGAAGCCCATTCCTGATTCTCGATTGAGTTGGAGTGAAGTTTTTTATTAACAGCAACTAATACGCCGCCGCCTGTAGCTTTTTGACTATTATCCGCAGACCGGTCACATCGCAAAACCTCATAATCGTTGCCAAATATCTGGCTGGAGAGCGTGCGTGAGTCCAACCATGTTAGAAAGAAAGTAAGAAGTAAGAAAGGTCAGAAATTACTAACATAAAGTTTTGAAGATAGTTTTATGATTTAGTTCAGCGGCGCAGCCAAAATTTTTGATAATATAAAGTATGGTTTAAGTTTAAATTTGTTTCGAAATTCCGCGGAATTCCGTTAAATTTCGTGAGAAGCTGGTTTTTTGTAGCGAAATTTTTGTAATTTTACGAAACGAAACGAAATGAATAAATCAGATTTCGCCATGCTCAAATTCCGCGAAATTCCGCGGAATTTCGTTTCGAACCACCTGAAACGAAATTTTTCGAAATACCGCATATGCTTACAAATAAACTGTCCAACATGTTTGCATTCGTATTGTACTGAATTTTGCAATTAATTACAGATTTCGGTGGAGATTCCAAACCCTCTACCCCCTTCGTTGTTTGTTGTCGAGGTTTTTGTAGGAAGCTTTTCGAAACCGGCATTACATAAAAGTATAATGGCTGGAAATTTATAACATGCATAAATCTGGCATCATTTGGTTGTTGTAATTGATGTTTGTTCACCTAAAAGAAAGAGCTTAAAATATTTTTTTTCTGTTTTTGGTACCGGTTATATAGGAAGGTATCCGCTACAACGCCTACCAAATATTTTTTCGATGAAGGTGCTTAATTTTGAGTAATCGAACGTTAGATGCCTTTCGCCATACTGATTTCAGAAAGTTAAGTCCTAGTGTGCCGCTGTACACCCAAAAAACAAATCTGACAATTATTAGCTTAGCTTAGCTTAGCTTAGCTTAGACTGACTGTACATATCAATGGTTGCTACTCCGTGATTGATCAGAACTGATGCAAATTGCACTACGATCCAAGTAAATAGTGGTTGGGATTTACCAACTATTCTCGAAGTGCACCTTTCAGCAGCTCGCAAATATTGATCAATAACGGCGCCGGCCAAGTCCTTACAGTCAGTTGGGAAAGGGAGGGAATGTGAGTGTGTGGTAATTGTTGCTACTAGAGACCGAGAATACCTCTGCATCTCCACATTTACCACGGGAAGGAAGTAGTGTTAGTTGGGTGGGATCAGTAACATAGATCGGGATTCACCATGGAAAGTGATGTGACCTATGAAACTTCTACACAGCAGTATTAGCATTTCCTTAATTTGTTCAATTGTTCATTCTTCGCGAGAATAAACAATCAATCGCTCAAAGTGAGCGATTGTTCATTTGAATTTCGGATTGGGCGCCCGCGTTATCATTTCATTAACGTAAGAAAAGTAAAAAAGAAACGGGATTGAAAATAATTGATAGTAATCGGAAAGCTAATGTTATTCAGCAACCCTTATTTTATCTCTATTTGACGTTAAGTAAGAATGTAAATTTACGTTCATTTTACATGTCGTTTATTTTGCATTACTTTCGCGCGCGCGTGTCTGTCACTTGCCTTGACCAGTATACCGTAATCAGGATCTCACTGGTATTAATCCTGATGTGCCGGTTGGCACTCGTGTTGGGCTTGTGCGCTTTGAGCGGCACACGGTCGCTTCCCAGTCTACATAAAATCGCACATGGTGCAATACAAGATGCTAAATTGGAGACGATATACATACATGTTGTGTGGAAAAGTACCTCTTTTGCCTGCACTTCAGCATCCTACACGACACCATATACGTTCATGTGTTGACTGGGTTTGATAGGGCCTGCTCATGGGCACATGCAGCTTTTTGTAGAGGTTTAACAGAGCCCACTGTCAAACCCCACCACATCCTAGGCAGGCCCCCTAACTCGCAGTGGCCATGGGGAGGGGTCGTCAAGCCCTTGGACATAGTCCCTGCTGCCCCTCCAAAAAACAAATCTGACAATTATTGCATAAAATCTGGGCATATACAATTATGTAAGCTTTTTATACAGATATTGTATTAAAATAATACAAATCTGTATTATTTCCCAACACACCTCTAATGTTATCATTTTCTGGTTTCCCTCGGGCCCGGAGGGATGCATATAAATCGGACCTGGCAATACCGTATTCTGAACAGTTCCAGACAACGTGATTGATGTCCTGATATTCTGCCCCACAACCGCATCGATTGCTGTCAGCGAGCCCTACTCGATAGGAATGCGCGTTTAGAGAGTAGTGGTTGGACAGTAGCCGACACATTACCTTAATAAAGTCTCGGCTAAGGTCCAACCCCCCTTGAACCAAGGTCTTTTCGAAACCTGCGGGAGAATAGAATGTAACCACCTACCCAAATCTCCTTCATCCCATTTTCGTTGCCAACTGAGCAAGGCCTGTTGACGAGAAATTGAAAAAAAATCGTTAAAGGTGATTTGACGCTCGTATATATCACCTTCCATAGCGCCCACCTTGGCAAGTGAGTCCGCTCTCTCATTACCCGGGATCGAGCAATGTGAAGGGACCCATACCAAAGTGATAGTGTAATAGCGATTTGATAGAGCACTCAATATGGATCGTATTTCGCTCAGGAAATACGGTGAGCGCTGTACCGGCCTAATTGAACGTATAGCCTCTATTGAGCTGAGACTATCCGTGAAAATGAAGTATTGATCAGAGGGAAGAGAGGCAATTCGCTCTAATGCGTAGTGTATAGCTGCTAATTCTGCAACATATACGGAACAAGGATTTTGAAGTTTTCGAGCGGCGCTATGCAATTCGTTGAAGACAACAAATCCAGTGGATTCATTTATTTTTGACCCGTCGGTGAAAAACTTTTAACGCAACTGACATGGCTGTATTTACTTGTGAAAATTGGTGGTATACATTCCATTCGAAGAGGATCTGGAATTCCATGGATCTCTTCTCTCATGGTCAGATCAAAAACTACAGAGGAACTGGAGGAGTCTAAGAAGCAACCATGATGGGGAACATTCGAAGAAGGGCCAATCTCTAGGCTCATGTACCAGTAGTACAGTGTCATAAATTTTGATTGGAAATTATTGGAAGCTTCTCAAAATTCTCAATTACCAATGGATTTAAAACCTCACACCGAATGAGGAATCTGAACGATATTTCCGCGATGCGATCTGATAAAGGAAGTACTCCCGCGAGTACCTCCAAACTCATTGTATGAGTCGAGTTCATACAGCCTAACGCGATGCGGAGACAACGATATTGAATGCGTTCGAGCTTCAATATATAAGTTTTCGCGGCGGCTTGAAAACAAAAACTACCGTATTCGATAACCGACAAAATCGTTGTACGATATAGCTTTATCAGATCTTCCGGGTGGGCTCCCCACCGGTAACTGCACTATGGGGCGGCTCCATACAAAGTGGTAGCCAAAAATATTGTTTTGGTTTCTCTGCATTTTTTATAGTATTCTAGTAAGATTAGCATAAAGTTAATCATATTTATGTATTTTCATCGCCTCCTGAAGGTGTAACTAGTATTTAACCCAGTGATGAGCTACGTATTCCTGAACACTAAATTTGAACGATTGTTTTAAATTTTAGGGGCAGTTCAAATGCAAATCAAAACTAGCATAAGGTTGCTATGTATAAGATTAAACATGAGAAGTGGAGGTGGAAGACCGCCACTAGACCGCCATTGTAAGAAGGGCGCAAATGTTGTTCATAATGATTGATTCTACAGGCAGTTTATCGAGCGTGTGCAAACTTCCTATCTCACCGAGGCATCGTCTGTTCCCATACTAGGACTAGGACAAGCGCCCTTTGAGCGGCACACGGTTGGTTTGGTAGGTCCTCCTTGCGGAATCATGCAGATTTTTATGGAAGTTTAACAGAGCCCACTGTCAAACCCTATCAAATCTTTGAGAAAACACACAATTCGTAGTGGCCAGGGAATAGGTCTTTAAACTTTTGGACATAGATCATGCTCCGCTTTAAACTGCCAAACTTTAAATTTTATTGAATACTAGTCGACCCGGTTGACCTGCATAGGAGACGACTCCTAATATTAGTTTTTCACGATTTACTGAACCTTTCTCATGATTTTTGCATGAGGAAATATCATAAAAACTCGTCGGAAACGATAATGAACATAATTGCTTGAGGAATAGAGGAAATCTATCCAGCCGTTTTCGAGTTAGGGGGATACGAACACAGACCATTTCATTTTTATAGATATTTTTTGTTTGGTATAATGGCATCCTTTCTTTTGTGTAATAAATTATCTCCCGTGAAATTCTTGAAAGGAGGCTTCCGAGCCTCTTGAAAGGAGGCTTCCGAGCCTCTTGGAAGGAGGCTTCCGAGCCTCTTGGAAGGAGGCTTCCGAGCCTCTTGGAAGGAGGCTTCCGAGCCTCTTGGAAGGAGGCTTCCGAGCCTCTTGGAAGGAGGCTTCTGAGCCTCTTGGAAGGAGGCTTCCGAGCCTCTTGGAAGGAGGCTTCTGAGCCTCTTGGAAGGAGGCTTCTGAGCCTCTTGGAAGGAGGCTTCTGAGCCTCTTGGAAGGAGGCTTCCGAGCCTCTTGGAAGGAGGCTTCCGAGCCTCTTGGAAGGAGGCTTCCGAGCCTCTTGGAAGGAGGCTTCCAGGCCTCTTGGAAGGAGGCTTCCAGGCCTCTTGGAAGGAGGCTTCTGAGCCTCTTGGAAGGAGGCTTCTGAGGCCTCTTGGAAGGAGGCTCTGAGCCTCTTGGAAGGAGGCTTCTGAGCCTCTTGGAAGGAGGCTTCTGAGCCTCTTGGAAGGAGGGCTTCCTGAGCCTCTTGGAAGGAGGCTTCTGAGCCTCTTGGAAGGAGGCTTCTGAGCCTCTTGGAAGGAGGCTTCTGAGCCTCTTGGAAGGAGGCTTCTGAGCCTCTTGGAAGGAGGCTTCCGAGCCTCTGAAGGAGGCTTCTGAGCCCTCTTGGAAGGAGGCTTCCGAGGCCTCTTGAAGGAGGCTTCCGAGCCTCTTGGAAGGAGGCTTCCGAGCCTCTTGGAAGGAGGCTTCCAGGAGCCCTCTTGGAAGGAGGCTCTGAGCCTCTGGAAGGAGGCTTCCGAGCCTCTTGGAAGGAGGCTTCCGAGCCTCTTGAAAGGAGGCTTCCGAGCCTCTTGAAAGGCGCCTTTTTATTTTCGAAGAAAAGTTTTTTGTAATTGTAATTTGTCCCCCGGGAAATTCTTCAGAATTTCAACGGAAACATTTTCGGAATTTCGGTAAATAATTCTTTGGACATTCACAGGAAATTCTTTGGAATGCCCATTGCTGATGGCAAGTCTTCGAAATTATCAATGAAAACGATACATACATAAAACACCCAAATACTCGACGTTATTTGTTGATGTTAACATTTCAAAGTCTGGCTAAGTTCGTCCCTACAGTCGACACTTCATTTGATTTTCACGTTCAGTTTCAGGAGGGGGGTAAAGCGCTTATATTTGCAAAAGAATAGTCTCCTTCAGCTGAAAAACTAGCTTATTCAGCTTAAATTGTTTGTTGTCGATAAACACGAAGGCACGTTTCAGTTGAAAATAATTATAAAGCCCCATATAAAGTCAAAAAAAAAATTCATTCCACAACAAAGCGCACTGCATTTGATCATTTGCTTCAAATGTCCATGTTACGAATGAATTTACCTTTGTGACTTGTCAATCAGAATCATGTCACGTTGATTGCTAAAACCAATATTTTATCGAAATTATTTTGTTTTAACGGGAAATCGGAAATAGAATACGCAGCCTCAGGGTAGTGCACAATGTGACGAAAAAAAAATGCAGTGTGGCTGCATCTCTATATGTGACATCGCTTTTTTATGTCGGTGGAGTTGTCGACCATGATGCGATATTGGGAATGGTGGCAGTCCAAATGGAAGGAAGGGAGTAAATGAAAGTCTATGGAATGACATGTTGATTATATCTAGTTTTGAGCCTTCGTTGATGGCAACTTGTGTTCTCGAGTGCAGATATCTCTTTCTGACTGACTGAAAATAGTGTGAACATATTTTAAATATGCAACTTTTACATGTGAACCAATTAATTCAGTTTCGCACATCGAATCGATAAACTAGGTAAAGACAAATTCAATATGCATATAAATCACCTATGAATAAGCGCCACCAGATTAGCATTCAACATCCTTTTTTTCCCTTGTAATAGAAAAATAAAATTTAGAGTCGTACGACACCAAAGCTATCGGTTTTCCATCACCGTTCATTGGTTCGTAATCCGCTCGCGCGTAAAACGATTTACATAGTTTTCCATTAAATTT
The DNA here is from genome assembly GCF_024139115.2 of Armigeres subalbatus. Taxonomy (NCBI): domain Eukaryota; kingdom Metazoa; phylum Arthropoda; class Insecta; order Diptera; family Culicidae; genus Armigeres; species Armigeres subalbatus. The sequence continues at coordinate 64,142,554 of NC_085141.1, read as the reverse complement.
ATCCCTCGCCCACGCCGCCGCCGGTGCCCACAAACTGTCCGTTCGGACAATCTTTGCTCAATCGAACCACCACCGCACCGCCATCGCCAATCGTCAATCATGCATGCCGCTGTTGTCACCACCGGTCGCGTCCGATGATGGTCCACTTGTGTGAATAAATCGCATTTTTTTTTTCGGTTACACGTGAAAACATTTTAATCATGCATGGATTGGATTGTCGGTGTCATCCTGCCATCCATCTCCCAGCACGATATTTGTTGCAGACTTTCGTCCCCTATGGGGACACCAAATTAATAATATCGTTCTCGATTATCGGGCTTTGTAGTTGCATATGTTTTTGGTCTACAGGCGAACCGGAACGGGGGTCCATTACATATGTACCACGATTTTGTATGCATTTGCGATGCAAAAAAAACTTACTAATATTTATATGAACCATAATAAAACGGTTTCTATCAGAACTTTACAAGCTTAGAGGCATGTCGAAGATACCTGAACCGTTCTAGGAAGTTTAAAAGATGTGAGCTACCTTACCACACCTTATAAATATTGACTATTTCGAGCATCGAATCTAGAAGTCCACGGTACCACTGGCACTGGTCGGTCATGGGCACAATACCATGGCTATACAGATAAAAATATTTTGCTATTTTTTTAAACACATATTTGGAACCTGCAAATAAACACTACTTTCAATTTAACTCACTGCTCTTGAAAAATAGACATAAATACAAAATATGGTAGCTTGTAAAATCTTATTCAATTGGCTATCGAATGTTTATGTGTTTGTATTTCCAGTTGCTTATTTACATGTCGCGGAATTTCCAATAATTTTGTTGTGTAATAATAATTTATTGTATTGCTATTGAAGGTAAATATTGGAAATTTGCATGACCAAAAGCCTGTTTTCACGCAGTGGAATATTATTGACTTATCAAAAGAATCAAAATAATTCTCTTCAGGCTCCATGATTTCCACATCCAATGAGGCACAAGGCCCAACTATTCAAACTCTTCCAGGACATTCCTCATGGAATCCAAATCTAAAAATATCTACTCGCGCTTTCAAAGGCACATCACTCAATAAAGAAACCACGCAGAAGCAGTGCGTTACTATCGAGTGGTGTGCCCTGAAAAAATAGAGCGAAATGAACTTTCTTAAATGCTTTTTATTATCACAAGATACTATCGCTGCTGGTTAAACAGATTACTGTTATTTTATCTCGAACATACCTAAAGCTATGTGTGTAGAAAGGTGTCAAAACAATAGACAGGAAGGTATTAAAAACTCATATTTTCACATTGGGCAGAACGTTTGGCAATGTGAAACGCTCTTGCGATCCTAACCTAAGATGTACCATGCGCCTCCACACTTATCCATGCACCGTCCAAACGACTTAACCGAAACACCGAAACCAGACCAAGAACAAACAACGCCTGCTTTGTTAGTACCTAAGAGCTGCCGCCAGCTAAAAGATGTTTTGCCTCCATGAGTTTTTCGACAACAGATTCTAAACATCACCTTATTGTCACGACATACATCTCTTTATACTGTGCTTATTTTAAATGTGAATATTATCTATGTTAGGCATGTATTCAGATTGACTGAAATTTCGAGATGGCACTCGCTAACTATTAAATTTAAGATACAATTTGCATGCAGTTGATCGCCACCGGACTTGATGCAATCAATCGCCTTATCGATACACCATCTTCCATTTCATTTGTAAATGTGATTGGCGCTTTATGACAGCAATGATGTTAGACTCAAACTAAGATTGGAATATGAATAGAATTATAAATCATTATCACTCTCCTTACAATTACAGACCACCAAATGAATGAGCGTATATGTCGAGAACGTAGTGTAAAGAAGAACCGCAGCAAGCCATGCGCGTGGTTGTTTGCTTTTGAATTTGCTGAAATAGATTCGGCTGATGTTTATATTTTTCATATGAACTCGAAGAAGTCAACTGAAGTTTGAAATTTACAATCAATTAGAAATCGTTTGTGTAGTTTGTATACGGAGATGTCTTTAGTGAAATATGTGTGGCTGTGTGATAATATCAGAAATACATGGATAATTATCGAATTGCTCAGAATAGCTCTGGAAGAGTGAAGTGAATTTTTGTGGGCACTAGAAGTGATCAGTTCATTTATCCGGAATTGGATCAATTCAGTGAGATTGTTTCAATATGTTTTTATATGATTCCAGAACTAAAAGAGTGCTGGATTTAAAAATCCGGAAGTTTGTTTATGGATCCATTATTCAATTGATAATTGTATTTAACTCCCGGGCTAAAACTGACTTTATTACAGATAGCTTTCTTCCATAATGCCACTGCCGGACAGTGGGAGTTAGATTGAAGATACACACACACGTCGAGATCGTAGTGGAGATAAATGGAACAGTGCAGTTAAACTTGTTTAGCTTCACTAAACAATCTTCAGCAGATTTTATTGTAATTTAGAGGAATATATTCTACATATTCCTTATATTTTTTATGTCCATTGATAATGTCACATTAGCTTGGCCATTTTCACCTGCTATTTTTTACCAGGTACTAAATTTCTCAGAAATTCCCTTTCCCTTTCTACGCGTGTTGCATTTTATGGAGGAATCTTTTTTTCGACTGTTTTCTATTGATATAGAGAATATTGATATAGAATTGGACTGCGAAGCAGCTTGGCCTTCAATGAAAAACTCTTTTAAATCGGAACTCCATATAATCGAGATATCTCTGTAATTGAAAAAAAAAGCAAATACACAAATACACTTCTCGAACAGGGTGGACATGGGGATATTTCGGTAATTAATAATTAAGCCAATTCGAATCATGTCCCCGATGCCGAAGAGTACATATGTTGAGTTGTTTTATGTTATGCTTGAGTCGAGCGTTGTCAAGTTTTTTTTTCGCATCCCGCTGGGTAATTATAACATCATATCCGGTTGTCACGATTGATAAAATTTATTGGACTGTAATTAACAAATTATAAACAGCTTTTTTACTCAGAAAAATATATTAAGCTCTTTTAGTGGAATGGGGAGAAATTTGCTCAAGACGAATTAGTATTGTCCATGCCCCACTTGTTACTCAGCACATGTATTCATCATGACAACCTGTGTGAGTCTTGTTCAGTAGCCTCCAGGCTGATGTATTTGAAGATTCTGTCATCTGCTCACCTAGAATCTCACACTGCAATCACCCCGATCCTGAACACCCTGTCTGTTTCAGCCATTGTACGCTTCAATGCTTGCGATCTTGGTGCTGATGACTGACCTGCTGGGAATGGCTTTCAGCAGGTCAGTCATCAACACCCAGGAGTTCGCCCAGAAGCTGCTGGAATCAGGACACATCGAAGAAGAGTGACATAATGGTATCATTCGACGTAGCGGCATTGTTCCCTAGCGTTCCAGTGAAAGATGCTCTGAATCTTCTAGAGGATTGGCTGCTAACACAAAGGACGGAAACAACATGGCGAGGAAAGGTGAAGATGTACCTAAATCTGGCAAGGCTATGCATGACGGAGAACTACTTCACATTTCGTAAGTAACCATTACTACAAACAGACGAAGGAAGCACTGATGGGAAATCCGCTATCACCGTTTTTGTGCGAACTGTTCATGGCGAATCTGGAGAACAACCTACAGAAACAAGGAATACTACCCGAGAAATGGTGGAGATACGTCGACGACATTTTCAGCATCATCGACCGAAAGGATCTACCCAGGATTTTGGAAGCGATAAACAACGTGCATAAGGACATCAAATTTACTGAAGAGGAAAAAAGAAGGTAAACTACCTTTCTTGGATCTACTGATCATCCGGGAAGCAAATAAAACATTGAGCCTCGAAATCTACAGGAAGCCCACGAGCACCATGAGAGTCATCCCATATACGGCGAACCATTCGTACCAACATAAAATGGCAGCATTTCATCACATGATCCACAGGATGCAGACGATACTTCTGAGCGAAGAAGGAAAAACGAAGGCACTATAATACATCTTGGAAACAGCGTAGATCAACGGGTACCAGGAGAGGACTATACGAGCGATCATCAACAAAAAGGAATGGACTCTACGACGAAATGGACTAACAACGCTGAAACCAATCGATGAGCCGCTGAAAAGAGTTTCGGTCCCATATGATAAACACATCACCAACCAGCTACGCCCTCGACTAAGGAAATTCGGCATCGATCTAGTATTCTCCAGTAGAAGCAACCAACTCAAGTCTCTATTGGGTTCAACGAAGGATAAAGGTAGAAATGTTGAATAAGGCAGGCGTTTATAAAATAAGTTGTTCCCAATGTGAAAAAATCTATGTAGGCCAAACAAAAAGATCATTCGATGTAAGGTTCAAATAACATATGGCGGAAGTGATTAAGGCGAAAAGGGAAAACGATAAGGGATTACATTACGAATTTAGATCTAAGGTAGCGGGAGCATGTGTATAAGGAAAATCACCCAATTACGGCATCAAATATTAAAATCTTAAGAAATGTCTCTTCCCCATGGAAACTCGATGTAGCTGAGAGTTTGGAAATCCACCGACAGGTACAAACAGCGCTGTTGAATAAGGATCAGGGAAATGGCAGCTCTTGGCTCTTCAAGTTTCTACCTAAACAATAAAGTAATTTACAGTATAGGTAAATAAAGTAGGCAAATAAGATTAGATTAGGTACCTAGCGTAGTATAAATAGTGTAAGTTGCGATTGTTTTCTTCAAGTCGAGTCGAGTACAAGACACTGAAGACGACCACACAGTTGTGGTCGAAATACGTATCTGCAAAGATAACGGAAATTAACTAGTGGAATTAAATGGACAGTACTTAATTCGTCTTAGACGGTTTAGCTTTTTTACTGTTCGATGGATATATACCGAGCACGGTTATTCAATTATAAGCAACAAATAGTACATGATAGCTGGAAGTACGAAATCCACGATAATTGAAATGAAATATACTCTTTGTTAATTAAGGGAAACCATAGTTTTCTACTACTATCAACAGAGGGTTCATTTGAGGAGCACAGTAAGCAGTGCTGCGCGATTGACGTTCTTTTTTCGTGCTGATAAAAAATTGTTACAAACATTCGAATGATAATCGGCTGATACTATTTTTTCGGAAATTTGATCAAAAGCCACAGAGACAGAGTTGTAAACCAAGCCAAGCCAATGTGTGAAACTGAATTTGATCCAATCATCAAATCAAACAGTTGGCAATCCGCTGATGGAGATGGGGGAAAATTCGAAATCTGACGGTCAAGCAGTCATGATCCTCACATCCCGATGGTGAATGCCCTGCAAAAACTAGTTCCATTCGACAAATCGATGCTGCGCTGGGGATAGAAGAACGGATGAACGCAATGCATTGATTTTGCAGTTGATGTATCATAAACAATCGATTCATCAAGATCTTCCGTGATTGGCCATTGTTACAGGAATCATTGAGTATCATTTCAATTTTATTTTTTGTGTTATCCTATTAGCTAATTTCTTTATCTTCTCTTTCTAATTTTTTTTCTCAATAGCGGTGAATGATAAAACTGAAAATAATACAAATACTACAAACAAAACTCTTCTCGCTTTGCCAAATCTTAACCAGACATAAAAAAAAACTTTTTCCCTTTGATAACAAAAACACATTCCTCGTTAAACTAGGGATAATTCTTGGGTTACAAATTTTAGGTTGTCATCGTATGAAATCCCATACATGAGACGTTATTTCTATACTTGAAAATAATACATCAAACAAATAAATTTCATGAAATTACTTTTACCGTTTGATGCTTGAATTATTTTATAATGAATATCAAAGATTTCTGTAGTCTAGATAGGATTCCGCATAACTATGCCTAAACTATCTCTATTTGTGATGATAACTTGATATCTTCCAAGATTGGTATATAAATATCCTGCTTTAATTACTTTCTTCTTCTTCTTTATTGGCATTACACCCCCCACTGAGACATTGCCGCCTCGCAACTTTGGCTTTGCTTTGTAGCCGCGCATCTTTTTTAATTACTTACTCTTTCTTAATCACTTAATAATTCACCAGCTAATGTAATAACAGGCTGATTTTACTGTAAATTATGAATGAAAATATTTCGAATTTTATGCCATTTTCTTCCAGAATTTCAGATCATGCTAAACAGCTCAATCCTATTAAATTATGCGCTATGGCATATCACGATATATCTCTAACGACCCCACCATTGCGAATAGCAAGTTCAATTGGATAACGTTATAAATTCCTTTTCCAGTTCGTTCAATTATTGCTGATGGCAGTATATAGCAAAAAAAAAGTTTTTTCGTGACCACAATCCAATATGAGTCAGTTATTTTGCCAGATTAATACTTAACATGTTTTTCTGTTCGAATAACACAATGAACAGTTATTAATAGGAATAACAATTTCGAAAAAAAACCACAGGCGTTCTTGATGTTTTGTTAACGCATGGTATGAATTTATATGATTTTCCTTTATTTACATACTGATTAATTGCAAACATATTGACAACATTAAGATTAAAATTTATACTTTTTTGCCCTGAAAAGCATCGAATAATAACCTATCCAAATTTCAAAACCAGAAGGATGATTCGTCCAAGTGTAAAGTAATGGCCGTAGATATATTTTTATCTGAAACTCCATTTAATATTTTAACAAGGTTCATGCTATGCTTTTTGTATTTTTATTATCCTATCAACCTTTTCCGCTGGTGGAAAGAGAAGTGAAAAAAACTACTATTTTGTAGTTCCGGATCATAATACCTGGTTTTACAGTTTCTTGTCAGTGTGATAAAATGGTCTATTTTACATACTAAAGGAATGAGTGCATTAACGATATAGATATTTATTGTTTTCGGCACAACCTTGAATTATTGGCAAGTAGAGTAAATTAGACTGAACTGTTTTGTTTCCGATTTTTTATTTAAAACCTCCGTCATGAAAAAAAAATTGCGGCTTGTTACAAAACTCAACTTTTCTAAGTCTTGTAGGATAAACGTACACCTGGTGCTGAAAAAAAGTGTTTTGCAACTAGTTGCCCAAACTAATATTTTCAGTTTGGAATTGAGGTTTTTTATCGTATAAATCTGCCTATAGAAAAAGGCAATTTTTGAATGTAAGTGTGTGGAATTTGAACAAACAGATTTTACTTCATAATGTTGTTTCTGACATATACTTTCTGCATCTGAACAATACGATAAAACTTAATAGGATCAAAATTCACATTTGCAAGTTTGATTGATGAATCGAAAATACATATCTTAAAATCACTGTAAAACTTCAAATGTCGTTTACTTGTAAAGAGCGTCATTCAGTAAAGTCATTTTCTTTCGAGGAGTAGATTCATATTGCTAGACTCAATGTAAACGTCCCGGAATATTTGCAGAGATGAACCAATTCAACTGCTCCACCGACAGCAACAATGCATGAACATCTATAGATACGAACCTCAAGAGAATCTTCACAGCCGCCAAATTAGCCACGGTTGGACATTGCGGCAGATGAAAGCAAAAGAGAAGAAGAAATGCAAAATGTATGAAAATGATGTTGTCTTCTTGGATATCCTTAGTGGGTCGACGTCCTATTCAAAACTGGAGCAAGTGGGCGAACTATATTGGTGGGCACGTTCCAATACTAGTACTAGTCTTCGTAACAAAAAGGGCACCATTACGGAGCATGAGATCTGATCAAATTATTCGTAGTACTACTTGACCAACACCCCCAGCTGGGTGAGGGGTAGAGGATGACGCACACACACACACACACTATGAACAGAGGGTTCATTTGAGACCCTTTTTTTGTTTGTTGTTTTATTAGTTTTGCTATTCTGAAATACATAAAACCTACGGTGAACAACCAAATGTTACCGGATATAGTTTTTCATTGTTGAATTTTGGCTTAGCTTAATTTGATTGACTGCACACATCGAAGTTGCTAATCGTGATTGGCCGAGAAACAACAAATATGCACTGCTCACCAATTGAATAGACTTCTTAGGATTAGAAAGCTATTCTCACTGTAATTGCTTCGGAGTTTCTTCGATTCAAGACCAATAACGATGCTGGCCACGTCCTCACAGTCGATTAGGATAAAGGGAGAAAAATTAGTTCGACACTCATTGCTACAAGAGATCGAGAAATCCTATGCATCTCCATGAGTTATATGCACTGGAAAGAAATAGTATGTTAGTTGGGAAGGGACGCCATATTCATGATGATACAAAGACGAGCACGCAATGTGTGCCTAACGTATTTTACCAAAGGCTGATTCGGTATCTTAACCTTTTCGCGACGACTGAAAACGCACTGTACTGACTTGACCGATGGCAACTGCAAACTCCAGTTTTTCTTTGATAAATTTTAAGCTTGAAAGTAGAAAATGCTTTTTAAATATCATTTTCAGGCCTGGTAGCGAGTCACTTTTTAGTGGCTTGGTCACTATTTTGAGTCTAGTAACTAAAAAGTCACTATTTTCATCCAAAAGTCACTTAGTCACTAATTTTCGGAAAATGGTCACTAAAGTCACTATTTTTGCATTGCTGTAGTAAAAAAAAAGTTTAAAATAAAAATCATCTGTACCTGCTATAATCAACGAAATCAAATGTGAAAACGGGCATAGTAGTCATATGGCTACCACTTCTGCCTCCTACGCAGAAGGTCGTGGGATCAATCCCAGGCCCGTTCTATTTCTATCTGATACCTTACATCTTGACTAGTTCTGGCGGTTCGATATCTGAGCAACAAAGCTCGTTTCTGGCGTCCAATTTACATATACCACCTTTCCATCACTACCACATTAGCATCAACCCGTTAACCAAGACGAACCTATGCCATGAAAATCCCTAGATTTCAATAAAATTCCGCATGAACTCGTGGCGAGTCCAGAGGCATTTTCAGTTTACAGTTGGCGAGTGACTCATCATCAATTCCTTCCCATTCTCGATAGACCGTGAGGACGTGGCCAGCGCCGTTATCGACCATTTAAAATACAAGAGCTCTCGGACTGTGTACATTGAGGTTAGAGAGCAAATCCCATGCTTCCATCCATTGGTTCCCTGTGCAATTACGATTGTTCTGGTCAATCACGGAGTAGGAACTATAAAATGCACGGTCATCATATCCATGATCAATCAAATCAAATGTAGATCTGGTAGCAATATATTAAATTAGGGAAATATGTACGCAAAAAGTTCCAAGTGTGTTGTGGAAATCGAGAGGTTATTTCCGATTCATGTCGACTATGACCTTTTTCTTCACGATTTTTTTCTAAATCCGATAGGCGAACCTCAAGTAAAGAGTACAGAATTTAGGAGTTTTGGTACCAGAACCACGTAGTCTGCTGGTGAGCGTTGATACCCTCCGGTGACTTCAGTTTCATCACATGACAATGTTTGATGTTTCTCAACGTCAGGGAGAATAATGAGCGATAAGGGCATCGATGTTAAATGGTTGTTAAATCCGTTTATGATTCACTTGTCATAAGACTAGTTTGTACAATCCTCCTCGAGACACTGAAGACGGCCTTACTGTTGAGGTCGAAATACGTATCAAATACGTATCTGTCAAGATACAATTAAGTGGTGGAATTCAATGGGTTTGTACAAACTCGTCTTATGACAAGTGAAGACATTCCACTAAAAAGCTCAACATAATTTTCCTAATCGTTTATGATTAAACCGTCTAAGACGAGTTAAGTACTCTCCATTTAATTCCACCAATTATTTTCGAATCTTTGCAGATACGTATTTCGACCACACAGTTGTGGTCGAAATACGTATCTGCAAAGATTCGAAAATAATTGGTGGAATTAAATGGAGAGTACTTAACTCGTCTTAGACGGTTGAATACATTCCACTAAAAGAGCTGAATATATTTTTCCGTTTATGATTGTTAAATCCGCCTTGCGACCTTTCGAGATAAGTCTCAAAAAAAAATTGTAGAAGTGATTCTATTTATTAACAATTAAGAATAGATACCCAAAAAACAAGTGTGGAGGTGAATGAATTGGTCGGATTTTTAAAGTCTAAAATAAAAAAAACTAATTAGATTCAAAAGCTTTTTTCACTCAATATTAGTTGGCCACCCATTTTTTATTAACTTTAAAACCAAAGTCTGCCATTATTATTATAGTTTATTAAAATTTTATGGATTTCGAATAAGAGACCGTGGTTTTATTGGATTGCCACGTCAAAAACTTCATTTAAATTTGTTATTAAAACATAGTTCAATAACAGGTAAAATAGTATTTTAAAAATTTCTTCATTATTTTAATTACTTTGTATTTTTTCAAACAAATGGTCATACCAATTATTTATAAGCTTTGTGAGTCCAAATAGTCTAGGAATCAATTAGATAAATTTATATAATTCTTTAGCTGTAACTTTGAACTCATATTAAACAACAAATGTTGTAATCATCCACATAATTTTGTGATACAAATTGTAGCTTTCTACCCGTTCCCGTGACGTCGGGTAGATACCTTCTCGTGGTGTGTAACTTAATATGAGGTACCATGGTCACATTGCTAGCTTCTGGCTGATCCAACGAATATCATCCTCAATATCCAACTCCGTGGTACTCTTGAGAGTGTCGCAGACGTTGGCCTCTGGCTTCCATCCTCTCCCTTCTTACGATGAAGATGGGCGTGGCCAGTAGCAGTAATTATTATGCTTTTGTTGTTTTGCCTTTCTTGATTTCTGATAGCATTCTCAATAAGGATTTCAAAAATAACACACTAGTTTGCAATCTACGAATTATACCGTACACTGCTAAAAATAACTATATATAGTATATGTGCCGCGATTATAAATTTTTGCAATAGCACTACCCTAATATAATCGATATGGATCCACACATAGATCAAATTTTTGCTTATTCGTGACCAGTGACTGACCACACATAAAGTTTATTTTTATATATTTTTTATTAGTGGTTTGCAAGAAGAATGGTCATGTGTGTGCTTATATACATCATAACATAAATCTATGGATTTTTGCCAATAAAAATGTGTGGATTTTTGGTAGTGTAACAATGCTAATGCAACTTGTAGTTCTATACCCGGTTTAAAACAACATACTTAAGTCACTATTAGGTCACTTTTCCTGCAATTGAAAAGTCACTATTTGGTCACTTTTTTGTCATCGTTGGTCACTAAACTCACTATTTTGAACGGCATTCATCGCTACTAGCCCTGCATTTTTATACACATATTCTTCAATGTACTCTTTGCTGCCATCGAGGTGGAGTGAATGTGTGGATGTGATGATTTTACCACAGACAAACAGACGCAACTCTTAGTGAAAATCAGTTGAAAATTCATTGTTATCGAAAACACCAGCCCCATCTGTTGTACAATCTACTCGAACCATGGGCAACCACCAGGGTGGCCAGACCTACCGATTTCTCGGTAGTCCTACCGATTTTTGACTCACCTACCGATTCACAGACGAAAGATCCAAAAATACAGATTTTTCAAAATTCCTACCGAGAACTACCGATTTTAAACACGCCAAACAAAAGCACGGTCAACATCTTTCTCATAAACGATTTAAATGATTTTAGTTAATTCCTATGCAATTTAATATCAGAATAGTTGAATCACTAGTGTGTCGCATATACCTCAATTTTGTCTTATCTGTTATGATAACATTTTACATCAAATCCATAGTCGAACCCATATAAGTAAAATAAAACTCAGGGTCAGAGTTATCAATAATTATCTTTTGTGTCACTTGCAATATTACTGCACTTAAGGTCACTCCTGACGGAATCCAAGATTAAAAGTGCTCGCGTTTTCGGAGGCACACCACTCGATTCAGAGGCGATGCACAACTGTCATTTTTGTTGATTTAGCTTTGCTGCGTCGCAGCATGCGTGAAATAATAAAAATGACAGTTGTGCGTTGCTTCCGTATCGAAAGGTGTGCCCCCGAAAACGCGAGCACTTTTAATCTTGGATTCCGTCAGGAGTGACCTTAAATAAAGAAGATTTGAGGATTATCCGCATCTTTAATTTCAAAATGTCTTTAGCAGGTTTACTTAATAATTAACAGTAATGTCACGAGCATATTTCTACTAACTTTTATGAATTAGAAAGTTTTTGGAACTAAGGAAGTTTTGCCTGCTAATTTTTAGTTTGCAATTTAAGTATTCTCCAAATCTTAATCTAATTGCTATCCTAGTTTATTTCTAAAAATATGGAGATTTCTTTTAGATAGGAAGCTTTTTCTTTGCAGCGTAGAAACAAGGTGTGATATTTCTCAACCAAATCCAAATGTGATGATACAACTATTCTTGAATTAAAGAGGAGAGATTTCTCTGCGTATTCTACGGTGGTTTCCAATTGCATGAGCAACGAATTTCGTAAAATATTCATTTTTGCTAGTATGCAGGATTATCAATAGAACAGAGGACGGCTTTCCATCATCAAAAAGGCATATTTTAGTCTGCATATTTAGAATCACATTTGACAAGGATCTTTCTTCGTCGGTAACATACAATGTTACAAGGCTTATCTGAAGTAGGTCGATAACTTTATAAATTATTAGTGTAAATCAGCAGTCATTTTGATTGTTCTGAGATATTGATTTTGAATCTGAGAAACATGCATTTTCAGTCATTTTAGATCCCGAGTTAGATCCATCTTATATCAGTTAAGATTAAAATCTTTGAAGCTGTCATACCGCTTGGTTCTTAGTTCTGCGGATTCGAACCTCAAAAAAATCGGGATATTTATTTGGTTGCAAATGCCGGTGTTAAGAGAAGTTACTCATATGTAAAAAGGATTGGTCTGATTGTCGACCTATCCACTTTACAAATGTGGAATTTCTCTGAACAGCAACATAGGTAATAAATATATTGAAATAGATTTTAAACATAAATAGAAAGCTGCTGAATAAACCACGAACTTTGTTATTCTATTTAGTTTCAGATTCAAACTAGAAAAGTGCTAGGAAATTTTATATTATTCTGTACGTAATCATTGGGGTACTTTGTGGGACAATCACTACTGATATTACTTCTGATAGTGAAAGTACATAACAACAATAAACTATGGCTCCAAGAATGAGCTTTTCAATATTGTGAGCAGGCTTGTAAAATGTCATCAGCATGTCATTTGACTAATTTGTTCATAACTTTCTTCGGAAGTAAAATTCACATCATAAGTTTAGATGCACTCATAACGCTTGAGTAGGGCTATATTTTTGTTCCAGGGTACATTGCTCTAAATATAACATTTAAGGCTGGAGAGTGGAAACTCTCCAAAATGTCACGTGTCATTTGACATAATGTCATTTTGTGTCAATGACATTTTGCCTCCCACGCCCCAGATTACATATTTACATCAATGTCTTGTTAGACAAAGTTGTTGGCACATTTAAGCGCTATAAGTTCGTCATACATCAAGAATCAATAGCTAATTTCTGAAAAAAGTTCAGGAAAAATTATACAAACGACTGCAAATGACGTTATTGTGAGATATATGAAATTTTTCAACATGATGCTAAATGCGCCTAGGATATACATTTTCATATGATTTGGTACTTTTTTCGGCCTACCGATAGCTACCGATTTTTCTACAGTCAAGCTACCGATTTATCAAAATATAATCTGGCCACCCTGGCAACCACGATGAATTTCCACTTCTAAACGCAACGCCTTGATCATTCACCTTTGAGAGAACGTCACACGCACAAGCAAAGCTTTGAGCATTCCTAATTAGTGCTACCATGGTGATACCTTGTTGATGTTTATTTCATAACACCGATCGGTATGTTGAAATTTACGAAAATATGGAACGTTTATGTTTTATAATCGACCAGCAGAAGAAAATTTGATCCAAATCTCAATTCTTAACCAGCTTCCGTAAATAATGCGCATCTCCAAATTAGAATAGTGCTTCTCTCTAACGTATAGATTGTGAGAAAAATCATCTCCGATGTCCGGTTCTACCACTTTTCAACTGTATCCACTGTATCCAGTCTACAGGGTGTTCAATAAGTTCGAATACAAATGTTTGATCATTGTGTTTGTAAGCCCAATGTACATATTCTGTATTAGTATTGGTGTCAGCGTTAGCGGTATATATAAGCTATCGGATGTGTGTGGTGTCGATATTCTGTCACTTGTTGTTTGTTTATTACGTGCGTTGAGAATGGATTGGGGCATCATAAATAGCCGTTTTTGAAGTTCAAAATCATTGCGGCGTACTTCAAAACTGAGGTTTTGTGGACGATTGATGCCCCCAGTGGCCCGGAGATAAGACAGAGATGAGCCTTACGTATTCCAATAGGACGATAACCCTTTATACACGAAAATTGCGATTTTAGCATAATATGGGGATAATTTAATCGACTTTTTGGACAAAAGATTGCGACCACCCAGCTTCCCGGATTTGAACCCTCTTAGCTTTTTTGTTTAGTCATTTAATATGTTAAAGCTGTACGAATACAAGGTCAGTAACTTGGACCAGTTCAAGACGTAATTGTCAAAATCCGGAACGAAATGCCCATGCAGACCGTGCGTACCGCTTGCGATGGGTTTAAAAAACGTTTGAAGCTCGTGAAGAAGTGCAAAATAGAGGTCATTCCAAAAGAAATGTTACAAACGTTCCTTATAAACAATACTTCCAATGAAATGCAACCGGAAAAAAAAATTAATCTCAATTTTTAAACATTTTTTGAAAGTGTATTCGAACTTATTGAACACCCTGTATAAACTTCTTATTTCAACTTCTTCTTCTTCTTATTGGCATTACATCCCCACACTGGGACAGAGCTGCCTCGCAGCTTAGTGTTCATTAAGTACTTCTACAGTTATTAACTGCGAGGTTTCTAAGCCAGGTTACCATTTTTGCATTCGTGTATCATGAGGCTAGCACGATGATACTTTTATGCCCAGGGAAGTCGAGACAATTTCCAATCCGAAAATTGCCTAGACCGGCACCGGGAATCGAACCCAGCCACCCTCAGCATGGTCTTGCTTTGTAGCCGCGCGTCTTACCGCAAATATCTACTTATATAACTCCATATTCCAAATTTTGTAACATAAAATTTGGATCCAATTCAACAGAGACAAAAAAAACGTGGTCGATGTATTTTATTGAAGTGTTACGTCTGGTCTGTCTGTCTGTGATTTTACCAATTAGATAGCGACGTTCTAGGAAAATACTTATTTATAACTAGCAAAAAATACCCAGCTTTGGCCGGGTGTCTATGTTGCAAATGTCACATAGGTACTAAGCTATGTGCAGCGCCGCACTCTAGATCAATTTTCGTGCGATTGTTTTGCTTTCCTCAACAGCTGATCCAAAATGTATTTCAATGATTTTTCACCTTTTCTCGTTAAATTCAGCCACTTTTTGTATATATAAAATACTAGTTGACCCGGCAGACGTTGTCCTGCATAGTAGGCGAAAATGCCCATGCGAAATTTCCATACGAATCTTAGTTCTAGTTTATCATGATTTACTCAACTTTACTCGTGATTTTGGCGTTAGGAAATATCATTTAAACCCGTCGGAAACTATGGCAAACATATCTGCTGAAGGAATGAAGAAAATCCATCCAGCTGTTTTCGAGTTATGCGGATACGAACACAGACCATTTCATTTTTATTATATAGATTGCGGACCAAAAAACGAATCGATTGGGGAAAAATCTTACAAATCGGTTAACCTGTTTGTGAGTTGAATCGTCAGGAAGGAAATCTCAACTCATTTTTATTTAAATAGATCAATTTCATTTTATTAAGAAACAATGATGGAAATTGGTAACAAATTTACAAATATGAAATACTAGCGAAAGAAACCCAGCTTTGCCCGGGTGTCACAATGTCACAATGAACTATTTGCAGCACCACACTCTAGATCAATTTCCGTGCATTTGTTTTGTTTTCCTTAACAGCTGACCCAAAATTGTATTCTAATGATTTTTTACATTTCCCCGTTAAATTCACCAACTTTTTGTATATACAAACCTTGCGGATCCCAAAACGAATCGATTAGAGATGTTGGTTGTGCCGCCGCCATCTGCAACATCATCAGAATTTTGAATTCATCCAACAATGATGGCAGTCGGTGGTGGTTGCTGCAGAAATATCTTCGTCGATAGGAGCAGCATTAAAGCGATTTTGTTTGCATATTGATAGTGATCGCATAGGCGCACTTAATCGGTTCTTTTTCAGGACCATCATTTTATGAAGCAGAAGATGCAATTTTTTCTCTCATTTTTCACTCGCTGTCGACAAACCTGCGGTGGCATTGCGCACCTCGACTCGAAACGAGCAAATAATGCAAACTGTCATTCGAAAGAGTTGACGGAAGGAGATGCGCAATGAGGCCCCTGCTTTACTACGATTTAAAAAAAAATCTATTGACAGCTGCCGATGCTGATGACGACCGCACGATGATGTCCAGCAAAAGCAAATGCGCGCGGGAAAGCAGCTTTTAAGTTCCCCCAAACACACGCGACAGTCGCGACGCGATTCTGTCGCCGTTGGTATGGAAGCGTAAATCAAACATTTCCTGCAGCGACCCAACGATAGAATCGCGGCGACTAGTTATCTCTGTCGTGGCGATGAAATCGCTTAGGCCTGGGGGAGCCTTTTGAATTGAATTGAGACGATGTCTTCGCTAGGAAGGGGTCCAAGTAATATCTGTGATGACCGTCGGCGGTGGTCGAAGAAAATGTTTATGCTGCAAACAGATTAGAATCTGTTTGTAATGTAATTTTTTTACACTTAATATAATTTCTGGTTCAAATTTGCGATTGCGTCGTGTATAATATTTACATGATTTACGATTCTCATTGCACTAAGAGGTTTTAGGTAGTTTACGTCAAGCGGTCGTGTCTGCTATTTTTTTACTCAACTGAACACTAAAAAGGTATTTTCAATCCTTATGATATTTGGAAATCATTTTCTATGGATATGGTCGAAAGATTACCACAACCTCGTCATTGTCGTCGATAACTTGTACCGTTGCAGAAAAAAAAAATACAACGGCATCGAAAACATCTCACAATGCCCGTTATGAACCTTATGGCAAAACTGTATGTTTCGAATCCGAATCACCTGTCTGTTTACCATTTATGTTCAAATTATTTAAACTCAACACCATATCTGCGACTTTTCGCGCGTTCACGACCCAATCAAGATCCGTTCGTCGCAAATTTGAGTATGTTCGAAACACGCTTATTATAATTATCTACATATCCTATTTAGATGCTACGACTTGAAAAGCCAACCATCATCATAACAAATCACGTATAATCAAAATAAGCCAAATGAAACAATAACAATAACCTTCCATTCAAACACACATATTACTATTTATATGAATTGAAATCAATTATAGGTATTATATCGTTTACTAGTTCATATGCAATTCAATAAATTCTAGTTCTGTTATTTTTGAATCCTGCGCGCTCAAGCCAAAACCAAAACCATCGGGATTTCAGTTATTCACATGTACAACTCGAAGCCCGTTCCGTATGCGCGTGACATATCCTAATCCTATACATGTTTAATTAACTATTTGTAAAATACGATATGAGCATTTTGTTAGCAAATTATACAGTATATTAAATAAAAACGGAATAATCAACCAGATGGCAACTAGTGCTGCAATAGTCATTTTGACCCAAATGTTTTCGTTTATCAACAATTCTAGAAGCAAAATCAGCAATCAAAAATTTTTGTTTAACTTTAGAACCTTGAGCTAATATTCACTAAAAATGACAACTGGCATTATTTACTGAATACCAATAGACATTTTTTAAAAGCATTTTTTCTCACGACTAAGATAGATTAATCAAAGTTTTAGAACAATTCAAACGCTACAAGTTGATTATTAGTAGTATTTTTTAAATTAGGCTTCTAAAATGAGTTATCGTTAAATGAAAACATCTCGGTCTGATCTGAACATTGCAACATTTTCGGGGAAGCAAGTATCATTGAAGATGGTGTCAACCGACGACGGGTAGTACGCAAGCCCCTTTTCACTTGTGCAGCCAAACTCAATTAACGTTGACATGCTTTCACACGTAACGATAATTTTATCGCAAGAAAAAAATGTTGTTCCTGTTCCGTACCTTCCATTTTCCATTCTAGTTGTAAATATTATGCTGCACATATGTACGAAACAATGAAACGCGATGAAATTTAATTTACTGTTGCTGTCCCGCCTTGACCACCCGTTTAGTCCCGAGGCGCAAACCCGCATAAACAAACCATCGCAACAACATGCTCATAAATGGATTCCCCACGAGAATAATAAAGGTTGTTTGTTTTGTAATAAGGCGCACCTGTTAGGAGGAGACGAACATATGTTATGCCTATCTCAAATTACTGAATTAAACTCAAACTTAAACTCGCAAATTGGGGAAATCGGTTGTGAAAATTGGCTTGCTCACATCCGCTTACGCAAACAGCTTAAATATCTGCCGAACATGATTCCGGTAGGCGATCTAAGTGGTTGGGGGGTTTAGGATAAGTTTCCCGCAATCCAAATTTGAATCTACTCGCGTTTTCAAGGACACAATTTTGCTGCGTCGCAGCAAGCGTGAAATAATAACAATGACAGTTGTTTTCGCACGTTGCTTTCGTATTGAGGGGTGTGTCCTTGAAAACGCGAATGAATTTAGTTTTGGTTTCCGGGTAGCTTTTCCTTAAGGTCACTCCTGACAGAATCCACGTTTCAAAGTCCCCCCCTTTTTGGGAGGCACACCACTCGATACGGAAGCAACGCACAACTGTCATTTTTATTTGTTCACGTATGCTGCGACGTAGCAAAATAGAATCAACAAAAATGACAGTTGTCCGCCGCCTCCGTATCGAGTAGTTTTTCACAGTTTTTTCATAAATGAAGCTTCAAATTTTGCAAAGGGTTGTTTAATCAAGATTGTGTGAACTACCGGTTTTAGGAATTTAATCCCAACTCGCATTTTCAGATGCTTAATGCCATCAAAAAAGAAATGGACAACTTTTACCTTTTTATAGGAGCTTTGTTGCTTCGAAGCAAGCCTGAAATAAAAGTTGTCAATGTTTTAAACTTATTCGTTGCTTCTTTATTAAGATCAGGTTAGAATAGGTGGAATGAAGTTACATATATTTAATTTGAATTCTAAACAGTTGTCCTCGAAATGGCCAATTTCATTGGTTTTTGTAATAGATATTCATATGTTTTTAAAAGTGTCACTTTTAAGTTTATATTTGAGTCTAATTCAGGTTTTGAGATAGATTTCAGAAACAAATAAATGATATGAATTAATTGTTTTTGAATTTGTAAGGCCGCACAACTAAGAAGTCGCTCACATCTCTTTCCGAGTGCTATTCTGATATTCTCTTGCCGGTGAGTTATCCAATCAGACAACTTTTATTGATTCTATTTAACCCAGTGGAATTCGGGAATAGTGAATTAAAACTTTGAAATATTCACTGCCATAAAAGAAAGTAGGTAGCATTTCTGTCTATTTTTTTAAATATCAGTGGAGTAACTGACGGCCTAAGCAATTTATAGTTCCATTATGAGAAAAAACCTTTCTTTCGGTTCCTGTCCAGAAACATGTATGCTCTTTGAAAATGTCTCTGTAGCAATATTTGTATGAAATGCCGAATCCGTCAGTTTCTTCACTAAAACTACATCAATGAAGAATGCTCACGTATGCTAAAACATCTCTTAAAATCGATGTAAAATAAAAAAGCAGCACAAATACGAAAATGCAATATTTAGTTTTTATTAGATAACATGTGATTGAAAAAAGAAAGTTTCGCGAAAATTATTAAAACAAAAACTACTATGCTGAAACAATGAAAAAACAAGCACAGCTAAACCAGAAACGAATGAAATTAATTACCTACTCATTTTTTTTATTTTGAATAAATAAAATACTCTCGCAAACAAATGAGGTTCGGATGACGGTAATCCAAAAGCTAGTGATTAAGTTACTTAACGAACACACAAAACCAACGGTTAAGCAGCTAGAATAAAACAGTGAAACGATGTTATATGGAGAAATTAAACAGTAAAACCCTATGAACTAAGTAAGATGAAACATAACAGTAATTATAATAGCAACATAGATAAATTTACTATCGAAAATAAAGGAAACATCACGGAATGCGGGAAAGGGAATACACTGGTGTATAGAAAAACAATCAAAGCACAAATTTGTAAAATATAGCATAATATAAATATTTTTCCCAATCCCTACTTTAAGTAAAATGAAATCACTCTTCCCTTATTCTTAATTAAAACACAAGTGACATGCTATCGGGAGACGGATATCTTTTAAACTGGTTCATTAGATAGGCATAAACAAGGCAAGCAAGTAAACAAAGTTATATTTATGATTTTCTTCCCTAACTTACTACAAAAGTCTATTGGAAAACAAGCAAACCCCATATTATCGACTGTGTAAAATCGAACCGTGTGACGATGTGAGTGTTCTCGAACTAATGTAATACTAACACATGTTCATACTGCACACAGACATTACACACATAGACACACCATGAGCCATCCAAAAATAAGATAAGAACAAACAAGAGAAGAAGAAAAAACAGAAACATCTGAAAATCGATTTAATAAAGAGCGAACACATTTGCGATACAATATTTGTTGAAAAAAGTACCCAAAACCGTTTGTCGTCATCCAACACCAGCGAAGTGGAAAGAAACAAAGCCACCATACAACAACCTCTTGCTGCTCGTTTGTTTTATAGTTTCCATATTTTGTACGCAAGTTATTAACAACTCTTTTCATTTGGTTTTTAGAATGTTGGTATCAGTTTTCAACATCCCTATACCCTTATCATGATATGGTTTGAACACTATTAGCAAGGTTAACCGGAAACAGAGACACGAATTTGCATTTGTTTGCTTGGAGTTGTTTTATTTATTCATACTGATTAGTTTTGTTTGTAAAGTATTAGTTTATAGTTTGGTTATTTTCTTCCTACATGTATGTATTTTTAGTTTAAGTAAAATATGTTGTTTCATTCAATAATGCTCTGCATCCAAGGTTCTAATTTATTGGTTTTGTACATAGTAGCCTAGCCTAATGCCTGACAGTTAACAGTGGTGTATGATTTGCTGTAATACTCTCGTTCATATAATTTATCATGCCTTCGTTTCGTTAAAACTAACGCAGTGTAACTCTATGGTTGAGTAACTAAACAATAAGCACTTCAATTAATCCCAATCACTCGTACATATTTATGATTACGGGTAAATACATTTTCAAACAAAAGGTAATTAATCAGCACTGGACTTGTTCAAAAACAGCATTCATCGTAAACGGAACAAGTTCTAATAGTATTTATGATGTACATATATGATCATTTATTGTGACGGGAATTTCCACTAATCTGCAGGCAGGTAAGTGATCGTTTGTTTGTCTCATAAAAGGTCAATTAACTCCCATTAAAACTTTGGAATTTTATTTAAACACAATAATCTCACATTTCTACTATCATGCAACTCAAGAAATTATTAGTAATTATTAAATGCATACCCTGGTAAACGATAATAGCTCGTTAACAGTAAAACGTGATATTAAGAACAAAACATTATATGAACTTGTTTGAAATAAGAGTAAGAATAACAAGCGAAAATAACAAAAATTTGCACCGAAATGTCATAAAAATATCAGGTTTTGCTATTAACAAGAACTTATCAATATCTTGAGCTCTTAGTTTGTTCTTGTTAATAGCAAAACCTTATATTTTATGACATTTCTGTGCAAATTTTTGTTATTTTCGCTTGTTATTTTTACTCTTATTTCAAACAAGTTCATATCATGTTTTGTTATCAATATCACGGCTTCTACCCGGGTAAATACACATTAAGGTTATTACGCATTGCAAGAAAAATTGGGAGTCCTGGAAAATTCAAAGTGCCTCCAATGAATATTTTCCGGGTTTTTGATCAAAGGCAGCTAACTCTAAATTTGTGATGTTTTGTTTATATTTATAACTATGACATTTCTATATTCAATACAATGTGGAGAAAAACAAGGATGAAGGACTATGCCCGTGATGTTCATCAATCCTTCCCTTAGTCGCTGTGAGTTGTGGAACTCGCCTAGGACGTGATTAGGTTTTCGATGAAAAGCTGCTTGTGTCAGCAGGGGAGGACCTACCAGAACGATCGTTTTCCGTTTCTAGTCCAAATAATGGTGTTTGGATCGTGGGACTCTTAATAGGCCCGACACGATGGCCTCCCAGTGAGAAAGAAAAGCTTTCCAGATTCAGTTAGCCGCCGATAAAACCAATCATTATGAACAATTTTTTTTAGGGCATGAAGCTGTATGACATCCTTCTAAATTTGATATTTCTTTGATTAATTGGCTTGAGCACTGAGCCACTACATATTAGGGACCAGTCCTATACACTTCGGGTTAGTTGACACCGACAGGATGCTGATGATCAGTCCTTACATGTTATGTACGCGTATAAACACGTCATTCATTTTTTTGGTCTTCGTGACAGTTGCTTTGGTATCATGTTCAATCCATCGCACACTATGTATGATTTGTTCTATGCGGGGATTGCCTTCTGCGCGTTATTTCCGCTAAGCTATCCAAATTTTTCTTTTTCTCCGTAATAACCACTTGAGAAAACCACCAGCGCCTTCCTGCTTCTGTGACCGCTCTGAGTGAAATCTTGTTTGACCTGAGGAAACCCACAATTTACTTGATTTTGATGTCGATGCATCTACGGGATCGGCTGGTTTACCTATTTCTAAACTTTTTACCAATTATCTTCTTCAATATAATAAAAATTAAATGGTCTGTGTTCGTATCCGCATAACTCGAAAACGGCTGGATGGATTTTCTTCATTCCTTCAGCAGTTACGTTCGTTATAGTTTCCGACGGGTTTAAATGATACTTCCTGATTCGAAAATTACGAGTAAGGTTGAGTAAATCGTAAAAACTAAAATTATAATTCGTATGGAAATTTCGCATGGACAGTTCACAACACGCATTTTCGCCTACTATGCAGGTCAACGTCTGCCGGGTCGACTAGTCGATAATAAATATTGAAAATCAGTATTTTCCAAACAATACAAAGAACCATTGACTATTCTTCCTTGATCGATTGATCCGAATAAAAATTGAAAGTCCATCAAGTAACGGCTGAGATATTAACGTTCGAAGTCTATCATATTTTCGTGATGGTTGATGATTTTTGCAATCGCAAAGTGTCGCAAAGTGTCGCAAAGTGTCAAAGTGACACAATCATCTTTTTGCAATTAGTTGCACAACCACAAATTACGGTTATGGGATGAGTGCCATTATTTTTTTTCAGAGGCGTCGCGTCCGCATGTACAACCGGTGCACTGCACAGGTAACAATTTTGTCCCTACCATTGGAACTCTCGATAGATTTCTTGTCATTCTTGTTCATTTATCATATGTTTTGTACAAATTTGACGAATAATAAATACATAAATATGCACAGATTTCTTTTTAAGCGGCATGTGATATGAGGCAGGCAACTAAAATGCTGCGATGGGGGCGCGTTATATTTTACTCTACAATACCGAAACGACACACCGCCACATGTTGTCCAACACGTGCACTTTCAGCCGAGAGCGGTTTGTCATGCATCATACACGCATTATTTTGTATGTGTAGGTCATCCGCTCGGCGATGTATAGGTAGGGTAAATGACCCAATTATGGAGGAACTAAGCACTTCCCCTCACTGTTTTAGCTCTTAAAACTGATACATATTTTGTTTCGCTTACCTTGTGGGTGTATCCAAAAGCGTTTGGACTTACTTTTCTTGCAGTCGGGAAACCATCGCAACAATATTCATAATTGTGCTCAAAAATTAAACCACCAATTATTGATACAGTGTTCCAATAGTTGCGGCATTTTTTAATTTGTTTTCCTACACGTAAAAAATTTAATGTTGTTTATTATTAATATTTCTAATACTTTTTTGCCAAAGCAGGCGCTTAATGACATGTATAAGAAAAAACTTATACATCGCATTAGTCACATACATTCGGAAACTTATACTTTTCATTAACTTATGAATGTTATTAGCTTTTTGATATGGGATCATTCATAAGGTGGTATAATGAAGAGTATTAGTATTTTCGAATGGTTTTTTGCCATAACATATAAGGTTATTTTTTTACGTGTATAGTTGCGAATCCCATTGTTTTTCTATGGGACTCGCAACTATAGGAGCACTACCGCAACTATTGGTGCAAAGACGAAAAATATTAAAGTGTTTTAATGATAATTACCTATTTTGGATGAATTCCGTGGATGTTTGTCTTTGAATAGTGTGTTGATATGTCAAGCAAACGATAGATCATGTAGACTACTGCGATATGAAAATGATATGGAAATGCTATTATCATCTTCCAAACTTGGACGTACATTTTCATGATAGAATTAGAGGCGAAAGTATAGAGAATTGATAGTTCCGTTAGGATACGGCAGGCATGAAGAATGTTTTTATAGAAGTCGATTTGAAAGCGAGCGGAAGGCAATATTTGTGATAGCACATATCACACGACCTTCCTTCTGCCAAGCTCCCGTATGAAGGGGGAGGGAAGAATATCACTGTGGAAGCTGATATATCTCCACTGGCAAAAGGAAGGTGGTTTGACTTGCTCATATGCCATCGCGTGCGGAAGGATTTTCTATCGACGAGTACTGTCTCCAAATTTCTAATACACGGTTAGATGACTTTACCCATTAATGGGTACTATGTTATTGTTGATATTATTCCCACCGTGAAAAATTCACCCATTTTCTTGAAAAAGTGCCACTACTCATTTTAATGGGTAGTGGCGCTTTTTAAAGAAAATGGGTGAATTTTTCACGGTGGGAATAATATCAACAATAACATAGTACCCATTAATGGGTAAAGTCATCTAACCGTGTATGCCATCAGCATTTAGTCGAATAGGATTTTTATTGCACAGTTCTGTTTTCTCATTGCGTCCGTCTCGTCTCGTCTCGAGAAAGGCACTGCTGCTGTACCGTCGACCAATAACAGCTGAATTGATGGATGCCCCCACCAAGTGTACTGCGATTAATTCGTAGATTTGACATAACATAGACTACCGCAACTATTGGTACACCCACAATCATCGGATCAATTGCCCTAGTAGAGTGGGGCGCAGTTGTATGGAAAAACGCAAACTTCATCCAATCAAGTGAGATCAAGTTTTTTCTGAATCGTTTTGGGACCCCGATCAACTGTGCAAAATATGGACTCGTTTGGTTACGTCCTCGCTTTCCGCATGATGCCCCTCTAATAGGTAGTCAAAGCGTTCTTCGTTGGCAGTGCACGGCTTGTGGATGTAGAAAAGTGCATCGGTTTGGCCCACCGAGTAGGTAGGTACCTACATTTGCCGCTTCCAGCGTATGACCGATTGCGAAGAGCGCGCGATTACCTGAGGTCGAAATTGAGTGAATTAAACTTACATTTGGGTAAATAAATTTTCCGTTGAGCACTTTTTTAACATGGGAGTAAAGGCAAACTACTTCGACCCTACTTACTCAATTTTGGCTTCCCGTACAGATGTTCGAGGTTGGGTGAATTAAACTCACTATTGGGTAGTTTATTTCTTCCGTGTAGAGTCGTGCCGGCGTGCGGTCAGCATTTGCATGAGATTTTTTTTCGGCTCGTGCGCAACGCAAACAGTTTAATTACCTGTGGCGCAAAGCCTTTAAGGAGTGCTATCCGTAGGTACTGATTTATTTATCTCTAAAATGAGCAAGGAGTAATAAAATGAATATTTCCCACCAAAAACGGTTATATAGTATTCAGAGCAAGCGGCTAATGATTTTAGTTTGTATAAGTGATTCTAGACTATGAATTGATTCTGCTATTGCGGATTGTACGTTAAACATAAGCAATCAAATATACCAATCGTGAAATCACATATTTCGCGTGCCCCAATTTACCGTACAATGTGGCAAGTTTTACATTAGACTTGATTCGAATTCTCAATTTTGCATATGCGCTAATACTGATCTCTATCGTGAAAGAATCTGTGTATGATTGAGTATTTGAGAGTATGGAGAGCAACATATTGAATTTTCTGACGAACTTTGCTTCATTTAAGCGCCAATGAATCGGTAGCTTGTGAGGGGCTGGGAGAAGTTGCGCGGCGGGGTATGGCAATGCTAGCGCATTACTGCCACCGCAGTGTGAGATGGTGTTGGTAGCGCCATCGGGTTGAGTAGCAACGACGAAGATTGCACCGGCGCGGCAGTTTGTTGTCGAATTTTAAAACGAATAGTCGCACCGCTCTTCAACGGCGGATTCCATTTAGCCGTCTTCGGCTGGAATACGACATGTCGCAGTCGGTAGAAATAGTGTTTGCTTTTATATTTGTAACTAGCGCATGAAAATGGTGCTTGCCACATCCATTAATGTGCTAGTTACTAAATGGTAAGTATGCTCTCATTTTATGTTGTGGATTTCGGAGCGAGCAGGTCTCCGAAATCATAGAAAAAAAACCGAAGCGAGCAGGTCTTCGAGTGTTTTAAAACATGATCCCGGAGCGAGCAGGTCTCCCGAGGATCGAATAAAAGATACCGGAGCGAGCAGGTCTCCGAGGCATTTTTTTTTGTTTATTCCGGAACGAGCAGGTTTCCGAGGCATTTTTTTGTTTATTCCGGAGCGAGCAGGTCTCCGAGGCATTTTTTTTGTTTATTCCGGAACGAGCAGGTTTCCGAGGCATTTTTTTTGTTTATTCCGGAACAAGCGGGTTTCCGAGGTATTTTTTTGTTTATTCCGGAGCGAGCAGGTCTCCGAGGCATTTTTTTTGTGAATGCGAGCCGAACTTCGAGGCATTTTTTTTTTGTTTATTCCGGAGCAAGCGGGTTTCCGAGGTATTTTTTTGTTTATTCCAGAGCGAGCAGGTCTTCGAGGCATTTTATTTTGTGAATGCGAGCCGAACTTCGAGGCATTTTCGTGTTTATTCTGAAGCGAGTAGAACGCCGAATATTGACGTAGGACTACGTCTGTGTGTTCTATACAAGAGTACACTTTGTGAATCTGAAGCACTCCGTGGCATTTTTGTTTATTCCGGAGTGAGCAGAACTCCGAGGCATGTTGACGTAGGACTACGTCTGGGTATTCTATAGAGGACCACACTCTGTGAATACAGAGCACGACTCCGAGAAAATTTTTGTTTATTCCATTTTCTGTTCATTCCGGAGCGAGTAAGAACCCGAGGCATTTTATTTTGTGCATGCGAGTAGAACTCCGAGGCATGATGACGTCGAACTACGTCTGTGACCACTTTGCAAATGCGAAGACATTTTGTGTTCATTCCGTAGACGTAGGACTACGACTGTGTATTCTATAGAGGAGTACACTTTGCAAATGTGAAGGACTCCGAGGCATTCTCGTGTTTATTCCGGAGCGAGTAGAACTCCGAGGCATGTTGGAGTAGGGCTTCGTCTGTGTATTCAAAAGAAGAGTACACTTTGAAAATGCAAAGCAGGACTCCAAGGCATTTTGTCTTCATTCCGGAGCGGGTAAACATCAGAGACATTTTGACGTAGGACTGCATCTGGGTATTCTAAAGAGGAGTACACTTTGCGAATGCATTGCAAGATCCTGAGACATTTTTTGTTTCTTTTCGGAGCGAGTAGAACTTCGAGACATGTTGACGCTGGACTACGTCTGTGTATTATGTGGAGTACACTTTGTGAATGCGAGCCGACATTCGAGGCATTTTAGTGTTTATTCTGAAGCGAGTAGAACGCCGAAGCATATTGACGTAGGACTACGTCTGTGTGTTCTATTCAAGAGTACACTTTGAGAATGTGAAGCACTCCGAGGCATTTTGTTTATTCCGGAGTGAGCAGAACTCCGAGGCATGTTGACGTAGGACTACGTCCGGGTATTCTATAGAGGACCACACTCTGCGAATACAGAGCACGACTTCGAGAAATTTTTGTTTATTCCATTTTCTGTTCATTCCGGAGCCAGTAAAAATCCGAGGCATTTTGACGTAGGAATACGTCTGTGTATTCTATAGAAGAATACACTTTGCGAATGTGAAGAACTCCAAAGCATTTTTGGTTATTCCGAAGCGAGTAGAACTCCAAGGCATTTTGAGGTAGGACATCGTTTGTGTATTCTATAGAAGAGTATACTTTGCGAATGCAGAGCAGGACTCCGATGCAACTCCAAGACATGTTCGTCTGGGTATTCTATAGAAGGACGTAGGATTACGTCTGTGGCTTCTTTGAAGTTGGACTCCGAGTCTTTGGACTCCGAGGCGTTTTTTTATTTATTCCAGAGTGAGTAGAACTCCAAAGAATGTTGACGTAGGACTACGTTTGCAAGTTCTATAGAGGATTGCTCTTTGCGAGTAACGAGCAGGACTCCGAGGCATTTTTTGTGTATTCCGAATTGTGCAAGAGCAAGTAGAATTCCGAGTTCTTCTTTGCATTAGATGTTGATGGTATTACAATATTATGAATTGTTTTAATTTATTTTGAAGCAATTTAGGTATGATTTTTCATTATAATGAAATATTTATAAAATTGAAATCATATTCTTACAAAGTTGAAAGAGTAGGAAGGAGAAAGATGTAGTATTCAGAGCAAGCGGCTAATGATTTTAGTTTGTATAAGTGATTCTAGACTATGAATTGATTCTGCTATTGCGGATTGTACGTTAAACATAAGCAATCAAATATACCAATCGTGAAATCACATATTTCGCGTGCCCCAATTTACCGTACAATGTGGCAAGTTTTACATTAGACTTGATTCGAATTCTCAATTTTGCATATGCGCTAATACTGATCTCTATCGTGAAAGAATCTGTGCATGATTGAGTATTTGAGAGTATGGAGAGCAACATATTGAATTTTCTGACGAACTTTGCTTCATTTAAGCGCCAATGAATCGGTAGCTTGTGAGGGGCTGGGAGAAGTTGCGCGGCGGGGTATGGCAATGCTAGCGCATTACTGCCACCGCAGTGTGAGATGGTGTTGGTAGCGCCATCGGGTTGAGTAGCAACGACGAAGATTGCACCGGCAGTTTGTTGTCGAATTTTAAAACGAATAGTCGCACCGCTCTTCAACGGCGGATTCCATTTAGCCGTCTTCGGCTGGAATACGACAGGTTATACGGTGTGAAATTATTGTACGAAAACATTAACTGTGGGGAGAGAAAATAGAAAAAAAAAATGAGTGGTTTTGTTTTTTTTTTTTGCATGGAAGAATAAGTAAAAAGAAATGTCAACCATTCCCGTCCCTGCATTGGAGCAAAAGCGTCTTCCATATTGATTGGGATATAAGGTACCGCGGGGCAAGTGATAATACGGGGTAAGTGGGTACAATGACTGCAGATGAATTGATGAACGTTTTTAATGGTCACAATGTTCTAGGAAGATGAAGCAGAACTATAAACGAATTCACCCGACACAAAACTATTTGGAATGAAAACCATTTGAGGCACCATACTAATGTTATTGCTTGAACATGACTTCAAACTACCGGGAAAATCTATGACTTTTATTTAAATTCCGTGGATTTCCATCTATACAGTCGTTTTTAAATTTATCATTGATGTGGAAAGTGAATATTTTGAGCAATTTAATAATTGTGTGACATCGAAAACGATTTAAAATTTTTAATTAAAGACAAAATCTGCCATTTTCATTTGCCCTTGACTTTTAACATACATGGGGCAAGTGGGACGTATTTGAACAACATTTTCGATAAAGCTTTTTTTATTGTTTTTAGAAAAATAACTTCGTCATTCATATATCATAAATCATATGGATCTGAATCAGATGCAGTTTGATTTCGTTGTTAAAAAGTATTGTACAGTTTTTTACCAACTGTGTATTTTACATTCTGAAAATTATCTCCCGCATGAAGAAGAGCAATGGCTATAACTATGCGATATTCTTTCGTTTACAGTGCAAATAATCTATTTATTCTACAATAGGTCAACGGGATTTGTCTTGTGTATTGTTATTTTCAAACTTCGCATCAGATTTTCTGATAAATAAAGTGCTTAACACATAAATTGGCTATTTTTTTTGTTATTAATTAAAAACACTGTGCATCTCCTGAATAACAACGTTTTGCCTTTCTCGTATACTAAGTATACGTAAAGGCTATAATTTCACTCCAAAACCAAACTTTTTATAGAAGGCTCGGAGACCCATAGTGTTATATACCAATCGACTCAGCTCGACGAATTGAGGTGATGTCTGTTTGTGTGTATGTATGTATGTGTGTGTGTGTATGTGTGTATGTGTACAAATTTTGTAGACACAGTTTTTGAACTTAGCATTACCTGATTTACTCGCAACCAGTTGCATTCGACGGGGAATGCGGTCCCATTGTTTGCTATTGAAAATTGGCCTGATCGGACATTGCATTTCGGAATTATTGAAAATCATTGTTTTTTCCCAAGGGTCCCCTTGGAAAAAAAATTCAAAATCGAAAAAAAAAATTTTTTCAAGAATGGTGGAAATGCATAGTAATTAATGCAAAAACATGCAAAATGATAGAAAATATGCGATCTATCCCCCTAAAGTGCTTTTTTGACCTTTCCTATGTGATTTTATCAGTACATTTTACGATGCACGAGAAAGGCACCATCGCCGCTAGGTGGATTAATCTGGTTTTTTTCTGAAGTTTTGATTCATGTAAGAATTTGAGTTCTACGAAAAGTGAATAAAGATTTGCTTATCTTTGCCACCTAAAACATTTGGTACATAAGTAAGGTAATAGAAAAAAAGACAACAGCCAAATAAACAGTAAATCGGCTATTGTCTTGTTTTCATATCTGCTAATATTACAATACCTTTCTTGTTGCAAAAACAAAGTCCGACATGCAACCAATCTCCATCCATGATCTGAATATACTAATACTCAGAAATAATATGAACAGTATATCTTCTTCTTCTACTTATTGGCATTACATCCCCACACTGGGACAGAGCCGGCTCGCAGCTTAGTGTTCATTAAAGCACTTCCACAGTTATTAACTGCGAGGTTTCTAAGCCAGGTTACCATTTTGGCATTCGTATATCATGAGGCTAACACGATGATACTTTTATGCCCAGGGAAGTCGAGACAATTTCCAATCAGAAAATTGTCTAGACCGGCATCGGGAATCGAACACAGCCACCCTCAGCATGGTCTTGCTTTGTAGCCACGCGTCTTACCGTAGGCTAAGGGGGGCCCCGAACAGTATATCTACATTCCTCAAATTAGTTTCTTTCGACAGTAGAAAACATAATAGGTCCCACTTGCCCCGTTTGAAGGGGTAAGTGGGTCCTGAAGGTAAATTTATTTCTTGCTTTATCAATATTTTTGTAATTGTATAAATGGCTTCCAACACCTCTACACTTCAACAATGGAAGCATATAATGATGTATCAGTGGTTAATGTTCTGAAATAACCTGTTTTCTAAGTATGCGTTAACAACTTTGCTGAACTAGCGTTTTTTTAGGTCCCACTTGCCCCGGGGTACCTTATTAAAAATTTGCAACTGAAATTACCATTGCAAATTACCAAGCAACTTGCACGGGAATGAGCTGTCAAAACGCATGCTGATGTGTCCATTTCAAGCGTGTTATCCATCGGATTTACGTTAGTTTGGGTCAATGTGTACATCGGGGCAGTGGTGCTAAAATATGTTTCATATTTTTTTAGTGAACTTACATCAAAAAGTTCCACTTAATTTCGCTTTAATTTTTTTTTAATTCATCATACTTTTCCTTAAAAAATGAACTTTATATCACAATATACTGAATATAGACAGTATATTGTGATACAACTTCTTGAATGATAAAATATCCAGCAACACTGTATGCAAGATCTTTTGCAAGCTTAATTTAGCTATATTCTTTTGGCGATATCAACGAAAACTGCAATAATAGAAGAAGAATTTTTCGTCAAATCCAATATCCAAAATATTTACGTATACGAATACCATGTGAACAACTTAGGCGGCAGAGGGGTATGAAGAATGTCAATCGTTAATGAACAATGAAGTTAATGAAAAATTGCATGAGCAGATGTGAACGCCGATGCAGGGAAGTACACATATAAAACTGTTCAATTTCTGTCCACGTGGTATGAGAAAAGGAATAAATTAAAAATAGATTAATTATAATTGAGGAACGTTTAGATTATAAATTTCATTGTACAGACCCCATGTTTCTGATATGTATGACATGCTATTTACAAATGTGTATTTAATGTAACAAATGTCTAATCATTCTTAATATATTTCAATTTCCTGGTTAACATTTAATAATTGAGACTTGTCTTATTCTACGAAATAACTTTAATTAAAATTAAAAGATACCGTCCCATTGAATAGATAGATAGATTTCTTATTGGTATTTTTTAATTAAACGCACTGTCGCTTTAAGATTAGTTTGAGTTTAATTCGACTTTTTTTAATACTTTATTTTTGTGAATTTTGATACATTGATCAATTCTTTACTTAATTTAATAAATGGGATGTAGCTTAGAAGCAGTTAGACGAAACATATGGGAAAATGAATAACTTATATTGGATGTGTCATTTCAGGTCCCTTTAATACGCATCAAGTCAAGTCAAAAATACTTATTGTCAACATTTTTTACGTCTTTCATGTTAAGTACGTTTCCAATAAATACAGCTTAATGCTTTGCTTTTCTAGAAAATTTATGATTACAAACTAGGTCTTTTCGTTAAGTTTCTGCGTAATAACTTTTATACGCGATTTTCCGGAAATATTTAATTCTAATCAAGCGGTGCACAGGTTAAAGAATTGATCACGCGACGCCTCTGTTTTTTTATATCTTTATTATAGAGGTTTGCAGCCCTAGGCTCGCCATTAATTGGCCACTTTTGCTTCACTGGCTACTCAAGTTCATTAGAATAGGACAACAATACGACCGAATATGACAACAAAAGGCTTTGAAAAATCCCCGTTTCTAGAATGGATGCCATGCATTCTTGCTTAACTTTTTAAAAGAATCTAAGTAACAGTGTTTTCATGAATTAATTTGCAATTTGCAATCAACAGACCAATATGAAAACTTTTGATTGCAGTACTCAAAACAATTCAATGTTACTTAGGTCCTTTTGAAAAGTTAAGCGAGAATTGAATAAGGTTCGGAATCTTCCGAAGATCCTCCGGTGGCCGTTTGGTTCTATACTTAGTAAAAAGGGTCACGATAATCATTTGTTGCTTAAAATAAGACAACATTCTTTAATTACACTCTTTTAGGATCAGAATGAGTTTTATGAATTGACTATATTATATTATTATTTATTATCAACTGTTACTACGGCCATCTTCAGTGTCTCGTACTTGACTCGACTCATCTTGAGGCTTATAGTTGAGGTCGAAATACGTATCTGTAAAGATTACAACGTGGTGGAATTACATGAAATAATAGTGAACTAGACTCGTGACAGGTTCAGGGAATTGTTTCAAAGCTCGATGAAATGAGTTTTGTCCTGTCAGACGCGGATGGCATCGAAATTTGATATCGAATGTCTTTTCATTACACGCAGAAGCAATAAAATCGTGAACGACTTGATACTTGATGGGCTACAGCTCTTCGATGAACCTACGCCGAATGGAGTATCCTTCTCCACTGGACTCGATCCTGGGCCAATCGCTTTGAGCGCCCTCAGCGTCCTCTTCAACTGCAAAAATCCATCGTGTACGCGGCCTTCCACGAAGCCTGCGGCCTCTTCCGGGGTCTCTACTAAATATTATCTTCGCTTGACGTTCTTCCGCATTACGAACAACGTGACCAGCCCACCGTAGTCTGCCGTGTTGTATAAGCTTAATAATATCCAGCCCTTTATACACCTGGTACAATTCGTGATTCATGCGACGCCGCTAGATACCGTTCTCCTGTTTACCGCCGAGTATTGTCTGCAGCACCTTACGCTCAAACACTCCGAAAGCTCTCCGATCAGCCTCCTTTAACGTCCATGTCTCATGGCCGTATAAAGCCACCGGAAGAATCAGAGTAGTATACAGCGCGAGTTTTGTTTTCGTTTGTAGACTACGGGACTTAAGCTGGTTACGAAGTCCGTAATAAGCCCTATTTGCAGCTGCAATACGCCTTTTCACCTCGCGGGTAACATCATTATCGCACGTCACTAATGTTCCAAGATAGATTGAAATCAATAAACAGATGATGTGTCTGCAAGTTGTACTCCCGGAATTTATTAAGAATTTGTCTCAGGGTAAACATTTGATCCGTCGTTGATCGGCCCTCACGAAAACCTGCTTGGTATTTACCGACGAAGGACTCTTCAAGTGGTCTCAATCTGTTGAACAAAATACGGGACATAATTTTGTACGCCGAATTAAGGACATTGGCGTAACTAGCCCCAATGCCTAGAGGGGGCTATAGCCCCTTCATCTATTTTATCGATTTTGAGCTTCTTTTGAAAAATTCTCGAACATTATTGCACCACATTAAGCTTTCGTATACGAGAAATGATTTATCACATTACCACTATAATGGTAATGTGATAAATACGGTCCAACCACCTAAGGCAATTGCGAATCAATCACACTCATCCATATTCTCTTTTCTCAAGCACGTGCTTTCTGTTACTAGCCGATGATTGCTACAATGACTTAAATTGATAGCGTACGGCTATTGCGTCTAAGTGTAGTAGCGCTAAACTTTGTCCCGCACACTAAAAAGACAATATGTCACGACACGATCATGAATCGCGGTTCCGCCGATGGCAGTGGATATTTTTGCATATTTCATAAATATTCTACCAATCTCTAATAAAAAAAATGCATTATTCCTCCAAGAATTCCGACAGGAATCTTCCCAAGATTTAGATGAGAATCCTTTAGTGGTTCCGACGGGAATGTTCCAGGGACTTCGACGGGAATCTCCAGAGATTTCGATGGTAATCCTCCAAGCATACCGAAGATAACCTCCAGGGATTCTGAAGGCAATCCACCTGGAATTCCGACAGGAATGTTCCGGGGAGTCCGTCGGGAGTATTTCAGGAATTCCGACGGGAATGTTTCAGGAGTTCAAACGAGAATGTTGCAAATATTCTGTCGGAAATCCTCCAGGAATTCTAACGTAGGCAATGTTCCAGGAATGTAGAAGCAAATCGTCGAAGGATTCCGAAAAAACTGTCGAGGGATCCCGAAGCAATTCTTCGAGGGACTCCGAATTAATCCTCCAGGGATTCCGTAAAAAATCCTTCAGCGATTTCAAAGGGAATCCTCCAGGGATGTTGAAGCAAATCTTCGAAGGATTCCGAGGCAATTCGTCGAGGGATTCCGAAGTAAATCGTTGAGAGATTTTGAACAAAATCTTCAAATGATTCAAAGCAATTCGTCGAGAGATTTCGAAACAAATCCTCAGACGGATTCCGATCGTCGAGGGATTCCGAAGTAAATATTCAAGGGATTCTGAAGAAAATCGTCGAAGTATTCTGAAACGAATCGTGAAGGAATTCCGACGCAAATCCCTGAACGATTCTGAAACAAATCTTTGAACGTCTCCGGAGAAATTCCGAAGCAAAGTATTTTTCGCAAATTCCCAAGGCTACCGAATGAAATCCAGTCTGAATTTTTCTGGATGTTGGATTCTGGACTTCGATGATTCTGGAAAGAATTCTTTAGGGATTCCAATGAGAATACTTCTCGGATTCTGATGAGAGTCCTCTCGGAAGCTGATGGGAATTGTGGAGATTATCATGCTGCTAGGCAAGCGGAAGTCTTCTGGAAAACTGTCACTAGAGTCCG
Organism: Armigeres subalbatus; assembly: GCF_024139115.2. Taxonomy (NCBI): domain Eukaryota; kingdom Metazoa; phylum Arthropoda; class Insecta; order Diptera; family Culicidae; genus Armigeres; species Armigeres subalbatus. Next base: position 64,106,784 of record NC_085141.1, on the reverse strand, counting down.
TGATGGTTGACCACATGTCTTCGACGCGAAGTACCAATATTGCTTCGATCGATATTTTGGTGGCTCTCCATTGATGTTCATATTGTCGGCGTAGCACCAAATTAGAATTCGGAAGTCGGGACTTCCGAACCGAACTTTTTTCCGAAGTTTTATCAGTCAAACTAATTGATGCGTTGCTTAGCGCATCTTTAGGCGAATCCAGCGCACTACTTCCGAAGTTGGGTAAGTTGCCTGTAACTGGAGAAAAATCCAACTTCGGTATAAAAAGCGTACTAACTTTGTTTCGGATAGACAATAATAAGCTTACTTAGAAGCTTTCAAATCATTTTCCTTTTTCATAATTAACAACAAGTGCAATTTCACTGCCATGCAGGAATCTTTCTCAGAAATGAGAAACAAGCTCATTTGTCTTCCACTTTTTTCATTATGAAAGGGTGAATACAGGAGATACCTAACTCTTTTGTCGTCAAACTTTTTCAGTAATTTATTATGCTATATGTTGAAAATTAATATAATTGCTAACTAACTTTTTAAATCCTAGGGGGGGCTAATTTTGTTCTAGGGAGGGCTTAGCCCCCTCTTGTTTACGCCAATGATTAAGGAGGGTTATTCCTCGATAATTGTCTCACTCCAGTCTTTCTTAAATAGAGGGCAAAATGAGGCCGTCCAACCAGCTAGCAGGCATTTCCTCGTCTTCCCATATTTTCGACATAATATGGTGCAGAACTTCATAAAGCTGCTCACTGCCGTGTTTGAGAAGTTCTGCCGGGAGCTGGTCCTTCCCCGCAGCCTTATTGTTTTTCAGCACTTTAACAGCTTTTTTAACCTCATTTAGTGTAGGTGACTCCACAGCTTGTCCATCGTCGCTAATATTTATTCTTTTCACCGATGCACCGTCACTTCCTCCATTCAACACAGTCTCGAAGTGTTGCTTCCACCTGGCAGCCACTTCAGTTTTATCTGTCAGCAAATTCCCTTGTTGGTCGTTGCACTTGCACATGACGGGAGATGGCGCTGTCTTTCTCCGCACGCCATTGACAGACTCATAAAACCTCCGCATATCGTTATGCTCAATTTTTCCTGCGCCTCACTAATAACTTGTTCTTCGTACTCTTTTTCTTCCTGCGGTGGGTTCGTTTTCGGCTGCTCTTGCTTCCTTGTACCGATCTCTATTCGATCGGGTACCCGACACCAACATCCGGCTTCTGGCAACGTTCTTCTCGTCTGTCACTCTCTGACACTCCACATCAAACCAACCCGTCCTGGATCACCCTCCCCTGGAGTTTACTCAAAATTTCACTCCGAAAGGCAGAAAACTCAGTTACAGATACCACAATTGGCGGTATCTTCTGTTTTTTCGTATGAATGCTCAATTGAATCATGGATCAATTCGAACTGATTACTCAGTACAATGCTGTATGATTGCATCCTGATCTGTATCTAGTGTGGTGCTTCCTTCATTGAGCGAAATGCTCACTGAAAGTATTAAAACTTTAACATATATGTAGAGTGTCTTTTTTGAAGAGAGTCGATGTAGAGAATTTCCTCTCAGTACCAGCATCCCTCGGTGCGATAATAATAGGAATAAAATAAGATAGAGCTCATCGAATTTCCATTCTTATGAAAATGAATAATCTCGTCGATAATTAGACGCCAGCAGCTTCAAGGGACTCATTATTCAACCGCCGCGCCGTCGATAGCACCTAATTCCTGAGATACATAGCTTAATAATAATTTCTAATAGCCGCAGTCAGGGGTCGTCTTCAATTTCCATAATGCGAGACGGTGTAAGAGGTATCACGTTACCACAACTTGATGTCTCAACACTCAATACTTCCGCTGATTGGTGCGTCAGACGAACGATGAGTGGCCTCATTGGGTCTAGTTCGAATTGGCCGTAAGGATTCTTTCTACAGAAATTCTCAAATTACAAGAGTACATGGTTATTCCTTCTTTAGGAATTCTGATGAATACCATCCAAGGGTTCTTCAGAATTTATGGAGAATTCTTCCTCCAAGGATTTTAGGGTACTTTGGCCTGCAAACTGTCATTTTTCTTTACTTCTGAATAATTTCTTCCTCAGCAACTCTAGGAAATTCCTGGGTAAAGAATTCTGGGAAACTAATATGATTCTTCCATCTCCAGGCAATCTAGGGAATTCCTTCCTCACGAGTTCTGAGAACGTTCCCCTTCAGGAATTTATTGGAAATTATTGCATCCAAAAAATCTAAAGAGCTGCAGCCAATTCCTTTCAAATGAGCCAAGGTATTCCTTTTTCTCGCATTCTCTAGAAATTGTTCCTCCAGATATTTTGAAGAAATTCTTCTTCAGAAACTCTTGGAAATTCCTCCTACAAGAATTTCTTCTACCCCTCAGGGCAATTATTTTTGCACTAGTTTTGGGGAATCTCTCCCCAGAAATTAATAGGAATTCCTCAAATAAAGTGATGAAATATTTCAGACTAAAATACGAAAGAAATGCTAGTAAGAGTTTCAGGAGGCGTTCCAAAGGGTGTACGGAATCGAATTGCATCACTTAGAACTACTCGCCAAAAATAAGTCTATATTTGATTCCAGCAAAATGGATTGCTAGCTTGCGTTCAGTATTATCAACTTTTACTGGGAATCAGCAATGTCCGCATATTTTACTGAAACACTGTAATTTGGCTTCGTTTATGACTCGCTTGTCACATGTCAAACGATTCGATCAAACAAAGGTAAAAAATTTCATGTTTTTCGGCCATGTTTTCAAATATGTGAAGCGGATACCGCCATTCGTTTAGTTTTTTTTTCATGTGAGGCTAAGGCGATAAGCACCGGACTACATTTAGAAAATCTACATTTAGAAATCTAACCTGCATTGGATGGAACGACATCATTCATTTATTTAGTTTACATCTAAACAGATAACACTGAATCAACAATTTGACGCCACAATACACGGTTCGAGGCCGCATCTCTCCATCCTCGGATACGCCCCACGCTCGCCAAGTCGTTTTGCACCTGGTCTGCCCATCTCGCTCGCTGCGCTCCTCGCCGTCTCGTACCTGCCGGATCGAAAGCGAACACCATCTTTGCAGGGTTGCTGTCCGGCGTTCTTGCAACATGCCCTGCCCATCGTACCCTTCCGGCTTTAGCTACCTTCTGGATACTGGGTTCGCCGTAGAGTTGGGCGAGCTCATGGTTCATTCTTCGCCGCCACACACCGTCTTCTTGCACACCGCCAAAGATGGTCCTAAGCACCCGTCTCTCGAATACTCCGAGTGCTTGCAAGTCCTCCTCGAGCATTGTCCATGTTTCATGTCCGTAGAGGACAACCGGTCTTATAAGCGTCTTGTACATGGGGCCCTCCTTAGCCGTGCGATAAGACGCGCGGCTACAAAGCAAGACCATGCTGAGGGTGGCTGGGCTCGATTCCCGGTGCCAGTCTAGGAAATTTTCGGAATGGAAATTGTCTCGACTTCCCTGGGCATAAAAGTATCATCGTGTTAGCCTCATGATATACAAATTCAAAAATGGTAACTTGGCTTAGAAACCTCGCAGTTAATAACTGTTGAAGTGCTTAATGAACACTAAGCTGCGAGGCGGCTCTGTCCCAGGGTGGGGATGTAATGCCAATTAGGAGGAGGAGGGGGACATGACACATTTGGTGCGGTGGCGAATCTTTTTCGACCGCAGTTTCTTCTGAAGCCCGTAGTAGGCCCGACTTCCACATATGATGCGCCTTCGTATTTCACGACTAACGTTGTTGTCAGCCGTTAGCAAGGATCCGAGGTAGACGAATTCCTCGACCACCTCGAAGGTATCCCCGTCTATCGTAACACTGCTTCCCAGGCGGGCTCTGTCGCGCTCGGTTCCACGTTCTTCGGGACATTCCGGGACAAAAAATCGCGAGATTTAGGAAAATTCGGGATTTCCCGATCGGGACAAAAAAATACTGTTCCATTTCCGGTTCGCAAACAGTGTAATTTTTCTTCTTACAAAAGTTATTTGTTTTGAACGCGAAACCCAACTTAGGTGATAAATTAATATCATATTTTTATACCTCACATCAAACATGTTTTTTTCGAAGTTCGTTTATTTGGTAGGCTAGGGCATGTATACGGAGCCAAGGTTCTTTGTGATGCACAATCGATATCATTTTATTATTAAATTAGTAAAGAGAGGAACAGACATGAAAATATCAGAGATAGTTAATAGAATACCTTCACAAAAAATCAGAAGAGTTATGTACAAGACACAACCGCCCAACGTAAACTACGTAAGGCAGTTTTGTTCATTGAGGATTGTAGTGCCATCATGCATTAATATTTTTAGAAAATTCATTTGATTACTTTTGTCACTGGTTTCGAACAAAACTAGCGTATCTTAAGATATGAAAATTGTTGGATACGACAATTGTTTAAAAAAATTATTATGAAAACCCAAATTTATTCCTCAGTGGTAATAATGCCTTTCTTGGCTCCGAATTGCCTACATTTGGGTTTTGAAGCATTTGATGAAATATTTCAATAGAAGAAGCCCTAGGGGAGCATCCTCTTTTTCGTTTGCAACATTTATTATTCAGAAACATTCCAATCATAGGCATATCTTGTTTTTCGTGCATCACTAGAAATCATAAAATGTCAATCATGTACCAAAACCCAATTAATTTGGTTGTGATGCGCGCGAGTAGTAAACGTTGCGGACGGGAAAAGAGGGTGTGTGTGTTGTTACAATCTAACTCCCACTGTCTGGCAGTGTCGCCAGTGTTGGTAAAATCTCAAAATCTCAAATCTCATCGGCGATTCAAACTATGCGTGAGTCAAATCCCATCCGAATCATGGCCCAGAGATTTGCTCATGATTCGAATCGCAATTTGCATCATTGCATGATATTTACGTGTTCTTCATTGTTGAATGCATTAAATTTGCTGTTTTTCGTCTAAAACAATGGCTAATAATTGCATACCGTCGTGCGGGGCTTCTTTTGACTCCGGGGGCTACTTTGGATTTTTGATTTTTTGAAAAAAATAAACGGAAAAAATACCAAATTTGAAACAGGAAGTTACCATCTAACTATCAACAAGACACGCAATTGGTGATAATTACAATTTTATAGTAATTTTCGTTATAATTCTTGTTTTAAAATGTCCAAAGTAGCCCCTGATTTGTCAAAAGAAGCCCCACACGACGGTATATAAACAAAACATACGCCTCGATTGCGTTTTGACGATTTTTAGAACGAAATCATTTTTCGGTGAGTGAGCGAAGCGATGCGATTCTGGCCGAGAAACTCAAGCGCGATGCTCCCCCTACAGAATCACAGGCGAGTTAGCTCGTGCATAAAACCTCGATGATTCAGATTTGAGTATGATTCTACCAACACTGAGTGTCACTATGGATAAAATATTCGTGCAACCATTTTATTAATATCATTGCAAGACTTTTGAATCAGGGAGCAAGAAGGTGACAGCTCTATTGTAACTCATATAGCCCGTTTCAAGAATGTATGTGTTCCGAAGCTTTTGTCGTGTACAATAAGTACCGCATGATTGCACCCACATGTTATAAAAATATCTTAAGTGCATTCACACTTCCTGAATCAAAGTTAAATCCTTCTGATTCAGGCGCGAATTTAATTGGACAAAATATTATTGGGCCGATATAAATTTTTTTTTTTAATATGTCTCCGGCCGGGATTGTTCTGCTCAAAAATAACAATTCGAGGGGCAACAAAAAAAATTTCCGGTAAATTTTGAGAACTTTCAAAACATTCTCTAACAAATCCGAGGAGTTTTTTTTAATTTTTTTTTTTTTTTATTTTAATATTTATTTTTTACTAGCGGACCCGACGAACTTTGCTTCGCTTGAAATTGATTTATTCTCTGATTAGTTCTCGAGCTATGCAGAAATTTTTGGTTCATTTGTATGTGAGCCCCTCTTTCCAGAAAGGGGAGGCGTTGCGAACCATCACAGAAACATATCTTCCCTATCCAAAACCTCCACACGCCATTTGCTTGATCTCGAATTATGATGAAATTGGTGTTTCATTTGTATAGGAGCCAGGTTTCAAAGAGTAGAGGGGTCTCGAACAATCTTAAGAACCTTCCCCGGCCCCAAAAACATCTGCATTCAAATTTTACGCCGCTCGATTCAATAGAAGAAGAAGAAGATTACCCCCTCCCCCTTGACTTTGCGGAGACAATAATTTTTAATAAATATGTGTAACGGCCTTATTAGTTTTCAGTTTGCAAAAAAAAAATGCTCAACATTTTTCCAAAGTCGTGTTTTTATATAAACATGTTTGTGCAATTACATTGCGATGATTGCATTACTAGCAAGGACATTGGCATTGATCGTCTCATCCCTGCACAAACATGCCCCTATCTGCATCACTTTTTATACACCATGCCATGCACCATGCACTACATTAGGGGCCCCATACACGCTCCGACATGTTGTACAACTTTGACTCCTCCCCCAGGAAATTTGGTTCGGTCGGAGTAAAGTCGGACCGTCTGTGGGCTAGTTGTACGACTGTTTGACAGTACAACTTGCCCACAGACGGTCTGACTTTACTCCAACCGAACCAAATTTCCTGGGGGTGGAGTCAAAGTTGTACAACATGTCGGAGCGTGTATGGGGCCCCTTACACATTTTTGTTACATTTGTTTCGACCGCGGTCGCTGGTCCGGCTCCATTGTTCTACTTTTTGTGCGAAACACCGCACAAAAAGCAAAGTCCAAAAGCCAACCGCACTGAACGGCGACGGCCGAAACGAGACTCTTGCGGACAAGAAAAGAGGGTGCTGCCAAAATGATCCGATACCCTATTTTAACGTTCATAACCCAAAGTTTCAATAAAATTTCCGAGTCGATTGATATAAAAATCTCAAAAATCCATCGGAAGATAAAGACTTACATGATTTCGTGACGTTCTCGAATTTGGAAATTTTCATTTGTCACCCTGTATCCGAGTCTTCCCCTTAGACGTAATTTACGTCAAAATATTAATTAAATTCCCCTATACCACTCAATGGAGTGCTACTGACTGATATTTTGCCTTTCTCGTATACAAAGTATACGTAAAGGCTATATGTTCGCTCCAAAAACGAACTTTTTATAGGAGTCCCGGAGACCCATAGTGTTATATACCGATCGACTCAGCTCGACGAATTGAAGTGATGTCTGTGTGTATGTGTGTGTGTATGTGTGTGTATGTGTGTGCGCAAAATAATCTCACTCATTTTCAGGCACTTATCATTAACCGATTTGCTCGCAACAAGTTGCATTCGACGCGGAATCTTGTCCCATTGTTTCGTATTGAAAATTGGCCGAATCGGACTATGGGCTTCGGAGTTATGGCCAAAATATATTTTTTTACAACAAAAATTCTCACTCACTTTTTAGATACTTACTCTTAGCTGATTTACTCGCAACAAGTTTCATTCAACGCAGAATCATGTCCCATTGTTTCGTATTGAAAATTGGACAGATCGGACTATGGGTTTCGAAGTTATGGCCAAAATCCACTTTTTCACATGAGAAACACGTACAAAATTCTCACTCATTTTTCAGGCACTTATCCTTAACCGATTTGCTCGCAACAAGTTTCGTTCGACGCGAAATCCTGTCCCATTATTTCGTATTGAAAATTGGTCGAATCGAACTATGGGATTCGAAGTAATGGCCAAAATACATTTGTTGACAAGAAAAATTCACACTCATTTTTTAGGCACTTACTTTTAGCCGATTTGCCTGCAACAAGTTGCATTCGACGCAGAATCTTGTTCCATTGTTTCGTATTAAAAATTAAACAGATCGGTATTAAACAGATATCGCCAAAGTTTATTTTTTTGCCTTTTTGCCTTTCTCGTATACTAAGTATACGGTAAAGGCTATATGATCGTTCCAAAAACAAACTTTTTATAGAAGGCCCGGAGACCCATAGTGTTATATACCAATCGACTCAGTTCGACGAATTGAGGTGATGTCTGTGTGTGTGCGCGCACAAAACGACGCAAAAAATGTCACTCATTTTTCAGGCACTTATCCTCAACCGATTTGCTCGCAACAAATTGCATTCGACGCAGAATCCTTTCCCATTGTTTCCTGTTGGAAATTGGCTAGGTCGGACTATGCGATCGGAAGTTATGGCCAAAATACAAATTTATACGTAAAAAGCGCGTAAAAAATGTCACTCATTTTTCAGGCACTTATTCTCAACCGATTTGCTCGAGTTAACTTATTTACCGGGAGGTTCTTTTAAAAGAATGATCCGAGTCGGTCGATGGTAAAAACAGAACAGACTTTATTCAAGGTTCAAAACTCAAAATGTAATTTCAGCGATGACGGTCCCGCGGCGGTTGAGCCCACTCAGCATAGATCGATCGGTGCCCTCGACAATGTTGTGATTGTTTTTATCGGCGTTCGTTGTCCCGGCGTTCGTGACCCACTTGAGAAGTGCTGATGCTGCTTGTAGAGTTTAATGTCGTTCGTCGCTATGTGTGTTAACTTGTCCCCTTCAGTGTGAGGCTCCGTACGAACAATTTCACTCAGCGGCAAAATTTGAAATGTCCTTGTTTCCTCCGGCGTCGTCTTCTGTTGGTTCATTTGAATTTCCACCTCTGGTTTTCTGTTACGAAAGATATACAAAAGAGAACAGCACATATGATGACGGAGAGAATGATAATCCCCCAAAGACTGTCCAATGTGGCCATTGAATACTTGTAGTGTTCAAACGGATTTGCTCCATCTCCTTCCTAGCTTCTAGATGCAGGTTGTGCAGGTGATGTAGGCTCAAATTAACAACAATACGTTGTTTTTCGATGGGAATGCCATACATCGGTACATGGATCAGGTTTACCTGTTATATTCTGGTTGTAGTTCGAAAATGTTTGATTGTTGATCGTTACCTCACAGTTGTTGAACGAAATCAGATAAGTTCCAGACAGGTTCCTTTCAGACAAACCACAGTTGGTGTGTAGGGTAAAATTTCCTAACACATTGGTGATAAGATGTTGGTTGTCGATTGCTACGATTTCTTCCGTCGGGTTGGCTAGATAATCGCATTTGGCTGGTTTCCCATCTAACAAGTTGGACACACAGGCTGTAGAATCTAGTGTAGCGTCCTTAGCGTCAAAGATCTTTGGCTGTAGGCTGTTTACGATGTAGTATTGAGTTCCATGGTGTAGATAATTGTGGTTGGAAATATGGATTTGTTGACGATTAAACCAAGTTGGTAGAACAAAGATTTTCTAAAACTCTCGGGTCTAGTTTGGGCAATTTAAGTAAAAGGGCGATGTCGAGTTCGTTGGTGACTATTGATGTGGTGACGTAGGTAAGTGCTTCGGCGGTGTTCCAAACAGTCAAGTTTTCTTTGCTTAAATCTTTAACAAGTAATTCGACTTCTGTCTGACTCAATACCTTTTCATTAAGTATCCCTACTTTGGCTAAAGCAATTGTTTGAATAATGTGATCTAATTTATCATTCAAGAATTTAAGATTCAAAAATATGTTTACAGAATATAGTTCAGATGATTTTGAGTTAAGCAAGTCAATGGATTCTTTTGTTTTATACACTATTTCCTTCATTTGCAATGAAATTTCCCTATTTATTCTAATCTGTTCATTATTGTTGCTAACAAGGCCATTAATCGAACTATTGATAATTTTAAGATCTGTAGCATCAGGGCTTCCTGCGATATACTTCCATACTGTTCCTAACTGATTCCATCTTTTTCTTCTTCTGATTGGTAACAAATTTTTAAGTTGGTATCTAACTCGTTAAATTCATCTAATATGAGACTAGTAAACTGATTTTCTTCTATTTGTTTGAATTTTAATTTTAAATCTTGTATTTGAATTTTGAATGACTCCAAATTAAAGTGGTGGATGTAGTAATGAGAACTTATTTGAATACGTCCAGGGCCTTTATCATATAGGAAAAGAGGTAATTTGTCCGTTTTATGTATGGCGATCGTCTGTTGAGTACCGCCTCCAAAGAGTTGTAACAGTAAAATCTAAAACGAAATTAAGTGTATCGAATTTTTAGGTCATTTTGTGGACTCGTCTGTTATCAGAAGTTGTTATAGTGCTATTGTGAACATTTTTGATTTTTATTTTTTTATAACGTGGGACGGTTTTTATCCGTCTTCTTGTCTTTTCAAAGGCTTCCTGGTTTTCGTTTATGTGTTTTGGAGTCAGCTTTTGTTATGGTATTCTAGGTCTCGATTTTGTTTTTCTGCAGATTTTGGTAAACGTTTTCGATAATTTTGGAACTTTGGGAGCTTGGAATAATGATTTCAAAGGGTGTGAATTTAGTACAAGAATGGATAGTGGAATTTTACTTAATCAAAGACATTTCGACAAGCTGTTTTGGTTTTTTTCGTGGATTTTCTGCCTTCGTGATTCGGTAAATTTCTTGTAAAGTGGAGTGAAATCTTTCGACTACTCCATTCATCTCACTTCGTCCAGTTGCTGCTATATAAGAAGCGATTTTGTTTTCATTAAAGAAATTTGTTAATTCGCCAGAAATAAACGATTTTTCATTGTCCATTACGACAATTTCCGGTAATTTAAATTTTGTGAGAACTTCTTTTACAGCAGGCATTATGTCAACGGTTGCTCTTGATTCTACTAGCTGGACTTGAGCGAACTTGGAAAATTTATCGACGCACGTTAGGAACATTAATTTTTCTAAAACATTATGTCAATGTGTACAATTTGGAAAGGTGTATTCGGGATAGGGGTTCTTTGAAGTGGATAATGAATAGGATTACGGTCATATTTATTTTCTTGACACAATTGACAGTTCTTCGTGAATTCTCGAAGCTTACTATTCAATTGTGGAAAATAATATTTCCTGAGGATTTGGGCTTTGTTTTCCTCTAAACCGCGGTGTGTCAATAATTCTCCATTGAACATCTTCTTCCGGTACGTCGATGAGGATTTTTTGAGAAAACGGATTTTTAACATGTTTTCTTGAGTAAAAGTGTTTTTTATACACTTCTTGTATTTGACCCATGATTTTCTCCTCAGTTAATAATCCGTTTAACTTGGTCGGATCAACGTATTCTTTCAGAACCTGAAATATAGAGTTTTCATTAATATCGTTTATATGAATTAAAATTCGTGTATAGTTAGGGAAAGGATTAGTAGTTTCTATTTTGTCTGGACCTCTTTTTATTATTACCTGGTGTTTAAAGGCATTAATGGGTGCTTCCTGTAGATATGATGAACATATCATCACTATCGTCAGCTGAATGTTGGGTACAAGTCATAGAGCATGCGATGCGACTAAGAGCATCCGCAACGACATTCGATTTACCTGGTTTATAGGCAATCTCGTAATCGTGTTCCTCAAGATAAGATTTCATATATTTTAATTTGGTGTTTGTATTTTTAGGTGATAATGCAAATGTCAAAGGCTGATGATCTGTAAAAATTTTAAATTTGGCTCCGTATAAATAGTTTCGGAATACTTTAAGAGCCCAAAATATGGCCAACATTTCTTTCTCAGGAACAGAATGTTTTTCTTCGGCTCTTGTTAAAGACCGTGACGCGAAATGGATCGGTCTGTCTTTCCCAATTTCACCTTGTGAAAGTACAGCGCCTATCGCAAAGTCTGATGCATCTGTGGTCAATATATAGGGCTTTGAATGGTCTGGATATGCCAACACATCAGAAGATGATAGTATTGATTTCATTTTTTCGAAGCATTTTGTCTCAGCTTCGTCGAGTTTGATTTTTGTTGAACTCATGTTCTTCTCTCCCTTAGAAGGTTCGTGAGGGTTTAGCAATTTTGCAAAATCCTTTACGAATCTTCTGTAGTAACTCATCATGCCAAGGAAAGATCTCAATTCCTTTATCGAATTAGGAATTGGGTATCTTCGGCCTTGATTCCTGTGGATCCAATCACATATCCCAAAAATTCGATTTCTTGATGCAAAAATTCAGACTTATCAAGCTGAATTTTTAGATTTGCATCGTTCAATGCTTTGACAATAGTTTCAAGGTTTGTCAAGGCTTCTTCAAAATTTCTGCCAAATACAATTACATCATCCATGTATACGTAGCAGATTTTTCCAATGTGTTTACGGAGCACATCATCAATGGCTCGTTGAAAAATAGCCGGCGCATTTTTTAATCCAAATGGCATTCTTGTGAATTCATATTTGCCATTGTTGATTGAAAACGCTGTTTTTTCGATGTCGCTCTCTTTCATTCTGATCTGGTGGAAACCAGATGCCAAATCAAGAGTTGTAAAAAATTTTTGGCCTTTCAATTGGTCCAATACATAATTAATTTCCGGCATGGGATAACGGTCTGATATGGTTTTTTCGTTTAACTTACGATAATCGATTACCATACGAAATTTTTTTATCCCCGATGCATCCGTTTTCTTTGGAACAATCCAAACGGGTGAGGTGCAAGTAGAGCGGGATGGACGAATTATCCCATCATTTAAAAGTTGATTTATTTGTATATTGACTTCGTCAACATACGCTGCTGGATATGGATAAACCTTTTGGTGAACCGCGATATCGTCGATGGTGTTGATAGAGCATTCAACTACCGTGCTGCATGTAAGTTTATTATCAGGCTTATGAAAAGCGTAGTCATGCTTTTGGAGTACATTTAGCAATGCTTTGTTTTGGTTCTCTGAAAGATGAGCTGTTCTGAATGAAGTTGGGTCTAATGCATTATTGCTTTTGTATATCCGCGTTGCAGTCAGTACGTTCGAGTTCAATTTTGTCGCCGTAAAAGGTGTCGGGTGTCGTCACAGTTAAGCTATTCGATGCTTGTCGTTGGGGAATGTAGGACAGGAGGGGTATGGTCAGTTTTTGTTCACCTAATTGTAATGTTAAATTTTTGTTTGCCAAGTCAACAATTGCACCTAATGTATTTAGTATGCCGGTTCCGATGATTCCTTCGAAAAAGTTATGAAAATTGTGAAGTATGAATTGTGCCGTATGGTCAATTTTTGGTGAAAAAAAATTAATATTAATTGCTGAAGAAGTATTGAAGTTGCCATTTGCACTAGAAATATTTCTTGCATGTAGTTTATATGGTTTCGCATTTTTGAAAGTGTAAGCTAATTTGGGACTAATAATATTAATATTAGCGCCTGTATCAATTAAAAAAGGAAAATTTCCGATAGTGGTTTTCAGCATTATATATGGCATACTTACCACTCTGGGGTCCATTCTAAAAAATTGGTAGATGCAAGGTTACTATCATTTTGAACAGCACTATTTTCGTCACTTAACGGAACGTTGGCGTCGAGTATGTTTTGGGTTTCTGTTTCTTGCTGTGTTTCTTCGTTGTAATATGAGTCGTATCCAGTGTCATAATTATAGTATGGGTCGTAATCGTAGTAGTCATACTGTTCTTCAAATTTTTGGTATGTATCCTCAAGTGGATATGCTTGTCTTTTGAAATTTGTATGTTGTTGGGAAGGAGGGTGAGGACGTTTCATGTTCATTGGAGGGCGATTTCCATAATTTAAATTTCGCGATCGTAGGCTTTGATCGACTTCCATTGGTTCCGGTGGGGGAAATGTTCTTTGTGGCGGAGCAAAGGGTATGTTCTTTGCTGTGAAGCAAAGGGAAATGGTCTTTGCGGTGGGGCGAAAGTAAATGTTCTTTGCGGCGGTGGCATGAATCTGAAACGATTTGGTTGAGGCTGGTTTGGTTTGAAGAAATACTTTGGCGGGAGCGGAGGTGGTAAACCTGATCGGGCGTTGGAAATATTTATCTTTGGTGGCTCATTAGGTTTAGGTGTTGGTTGGTTGCCCAACTCGTTTCTGAAAGGTGCAGACCTAAAGTTCATATTATAATAGTCCATGCAAAATTGGTATGCTTGTCCGAGCGATGTCGGATTTGTACTTTTAATAAAATATTCAAAGGATTTTCCAATCCTCTAATAAAAGCGTCGAGAGCTTTGTCCCGAAAGTATGTTATGTGTACTGCTGCATTAAGTTTCAATTTATCATCAGTATGAATTTGAGCAATTATGTGGGTCAAAACATCATTTACTCTGCTATAATAAGTACTGATGTTTTCGTTGGGAAGTTTTTTAATTGTAGTCATTTCAAAATCTAGAGTTTTTACGTCACGTTTGTCTCTATAATAGAGAACAAGTGTCGTTTTAATTTCATCCCAATCACACGTAATATTATTTGCGTTTTAGGATGTCGGCTGCTTCGCCTGTAATTTTTCGCCGTATCACTCTCTGAAGGAGATTGATTTGATCAGCTGTAGCGTTCCTGGCATTATAAGTGCGAAAAATGGAATCTACATCGGCCAACCAGTCCACTAATTCAGTAGGATTACCGCTGAATGAGTTGACTGACCGTACAAATTCGGGGACTCTACCAATAGCGATAAAGTCGTCTGCAGTCATGTTATTATTTACTACGTTGTTGGTGGCCATTATGTTTCTGAAGTAAATGTCCACCCTAGGTTTTTTTGAAGGAATTCTGTATGATCTTTAATCAATTATATTTTGAAAAGCAAATTAGCTGTATTCACTGATGGTTAATCAATTAGTGAGGCTAGCAATTAGGAAGAGTGAAATAAAATCTACTCGTCACAGTAACACTTTTATGCTTCTACTTGGATTTTCTTGCTCATATGAAAGCAAAAGGTAAAAAAAATCAAAAACCGTCGCACTGTTTTCGACCGTCGCACTGTTTTGTTTCCACTCGGTAGAACGAAATTTTGTCACAATTGATCGGATAAAGATATTCACTTATGGGTAATGACGATGGAGAAAAATGTTTTTTTTTTTCTTGGTTTCAATTGGTTTGTCACTTACACTTTTAGATAATAATGATAAAAATTACTTACATTAATGCCAGTACCATGATGAAATTCCTGGACTTTTTGGGTTGTAACTTAGGGCGGCCTCGCTCGGTGGGGGAAAACCAGGCAGCTACTTCGGGGTGATTCCTTTTTGCCGCTGCAGTGCTGCTACTCGGGGTCCTAGTAGCGATCGAGCTTCTCAGCTTCGGTGTCCTGGCTCTCGCTTTCGTTGTCGTGATGGGGCTCGTTGAACCGGATTGTAACAGGTGAACTGGCTCCTTGAACCACTTTCGGATTTTGTGATATCCACTTAGGATTTTTTCCACTTGTTAACAATTAACGATTTTCACCACTTGTAACTTATACAATTCCCACTTTTGGCAAGGTCCCTATTCGGGCGCCAGTTAACTTTTTACCGGGAGGTTCTTTTAAAAGAATGATCCGAGTCGGTCGATGGTAAAAACAGAACAGACTTTATTCAAGGT
Source organism: Armigeres subalbatus (assembly GCF_024139115.2). Lineage (NCBI taxonomy): Eukaryota > Metazoa > Arthropoda > Insecta > Diptera > Culicidae > Armigeres > Armigeres subalbatus. The sequence goes on along the minus strand of NC_085141.1, from coordinate 64,091,513 downwards.
TCAAAACTCAAAATGTAATTTCAGCGATGACGGTCCCGCGGCGGTTGAGCCCACTCAGCATAGATCGATCGGTGCCCTCGACAATGTTGTGATTGTTTTTATCGGCGTTCGTTGTCCCGGCGTTCGTGACCCACTTGAGAAGTGCTGATGCTGCTTGTAGAGTTTAATGTCGTTCGTCGCTATGTGTTAACTCTCGCAACAAATTGCATTCGACGCAGAATCCTTTCCCATTGTTTCCTATTTGAAATTGGCCAGATCGGACTATGGGATCGAAAGTTATGGCCAAAATACAAATTTATACGTAAAAATCTCGTAAAAATTGTCACTCACTTTTTAGGCACTTATCTTCAACCGATTTGCTTGCAACAAATTGCGTTCGACGCAGAATCTTGTCCCATAATTTCATTTTGAAACTTGACCAGATCGGACTATGGGATCGGCAGTCATGGCCAAAATACCTTTCTTTTATAGAAGAACTACAAAAAAAATGTCACCTATTTTTTGGACACCTAACCTTGACCGATTTACACGCAACAAGTTGCATTCGACGAATCCTGTTTCATAGTTTCCTATTGAAACTTGGCCAGATCGGACTATGGGATCGGAAGTTATGGCTAAAACGCGTAAAGAATGTCACTCATTTTTAAGGCATTTATATTCAGCTGATTTGCTCGCAACAAGTTGCATTTGACGCATAATCCTGCCCCAATGTGTCCTATTGAACATTTGCCAGATCAAAATATGGAATCGGAAGTTATGGCCGAAACACCATTTTTGTCATTTGTCTACAAAGTATACAGAAAGGCTATATGTTCGCTCCAAAACCAAACTTTTACAGAAGGCCTGGCGTTCCATAGTGTTATATACCAATCGACTCAGCTCGACGAACTGAGACGATGTCTCTGTGTGTGTATGTGTGTGTGTGCGCCCACCAAAAGTGCGAAAAGTTTAGCTTACTTTTTCGGTACTTATCCTCCGAACCGATTTACTTGCAACAAGTTCCATTCGACGCGGAATCCTGCCGTATTGTTTTCTATTGAAAATTTGGAAGATCGGACTATGGGCACAGAAATTATGGCCAAAATATTGTATTTTTCACGAATGATTAGATTCGCTCGACGAAATTCAAGAGTTGTCAATTTTGTATTCCAAGGCATTTTCGACAACCTTTTCATAGATTACCTTGACTGTCAAGCACGTGGTCGGTTGATAACAATGGGACTGAATGTAAACATCGAAGCACCAGCTTGTTGTGTAAACATGATCAACTGGAGAGCTGAGAACAATGAATTAAATATGTAAACATGAGGGAGGCTTGCGTTGCGGCAGCTGTAACGATCTTCAAGTGTAATGCGTACGGTAGCCAGCAGCGAAATCGAAAGCGAAATCTGAGTAAGACGAAATTTTTATCATAAGAGTCTAAATGGTGAAAAAAATCGCAATACTTTGTGTTATAAAAAAGCGCGTAGAAAAGCCTAGCTCACTTTTAATGCACTTACCCTCGATCGATTTACTCACAACAAATTGCATTGAACGCGGAATCCTGTTCTATTATTTTCTATTGAAAATTGGCCAGATTTGACTATTACCTGAGAAATTGGCCTTAATTTTTGCCTTTCTTGTGCAACAAAGTTGTACCGAAAGGCTATAATTTCTCTTCGAAAGCGATACACTTCCCTCCCTCTTCATACGGGAGTTTGGCAGAAGGACGGTCATGGGAATTTTATCATAACAAATATTGCCCTCCGCTCGCTTGATGGGAATGACATTTTCGTTTTCTTTTTGTGTAGTCGGAGCTTCAGTTTAACAAACATCCCAAAGTAATATCCTTAAAATATATGACTGGGTAAAATAAAACAGGGGTATGTACGTCAAAAAGATTGGAAAAGGATAAAAATTGTCAAAATTCTTATTAGCATATTGTAGATCAAGTTGAAAACCGAACCGAGGTCTTGCGACATTCGCATTTTCTGGAATTTCCGGATGTTGCAACTGCATCGCGAGTGGTGCGCATCTGTGACATAGTCGTGCACCACTCGCGATGCAGTTGCGACATCCGGGAATGGGACAAAATATGATTTTCGGTTTTCAACTGGATCTACAATATCTCTGCTCGAAATAATCCGATTTTCATAGAACGGACAAAGATTTTTTTCTTTTTTACTCCTAGCTACTAGCTCATCTATTTTCAAGCACACACATTTTACGAAGGTCGAGAAAGGCACCATCACCGCTAGGTGGATTAATCTGGGTTTTTTTTCTAGCAGCTACTGACAGCGCTCTATTAATTAAACGACAAGTATCTACAGTACAAGATCAGCTACATCTATTTAGCGCCTGCTTCCTACCCATCTCCCGTCTACAGCGAGGTTGTGTACACTAGCTGATATTCGCCTTGCTAATCTCCTCGCGCCACCCAACATTGAGGCAGTCTTCCTGAGCTTCTTGCCTCCAAAACAATTCTTGATCCAATTCATGTCTTTCCAATCGACGTTCGTACAACAAACTAAGTGGTCCGACCCCGATGCTCTACCTATTTTTTTGGTTCTTGCTGCTGACCAGCTCCTGACCAAAGCTTCGCTTGGACTCCTACTGACCAACTAGCAAGCTACCGAAAGTTCGAACTTCCCACTAAATTCTGTACGGCGCTACCCATGACTTTCGCAACCAATGCATGATCCCACGATGCCACGAGACCTATGCGCCCGATCCATGGATCCCGGACTGCGATTACGTTTCTGTAGATAATCCATCGACACTATGTTTAAGATCTGAAATCTTTCTGCACCATAATCTGTTCCAGGGTTGTTAATCGATAAATTATCGTCGACTTCGATAACGATAACGATTGTACGATGATGTTTCGTTGACGATAAAGTGAGCGTTGATTTATCGATAATTATCGAGTTAACTGTAACGTATACTACAGTTAAAAGTACGAACATTCTCAAGCTGGTTTTACAAAACCTATTTCAAGCATTGCATCACCTTCAAATATTCAGAATCGCGTTTAAATCGTGGATTTAATAGGAATTCGAGAAGGTCACCGAATTGACCAATCATTAAATTTCTTACAGAGTCTTAGTTGAATAAAATCGTTTTTAAACCAAAACATAAGTTTTCTAAGGAAACATCCAAAAATCCCGGGATCCCGGGATTTCCCGGGATATACGAAAAAGTTCATCCCGAATCCCGGGACAACGAAAATGGCCGGGAAATGGAAACTCTATTTGTTACTGACAAACGTACCTTGCAACAAGCCTTTGTCAGAACCTGAACACAATATGACAAGAATCATTTGCCTTGCATGCTCTGATATTTCCGAGAATACGAGACTATTTTTGTAATCAGCGTTAGATTCTCGAATATCTCCATGAAAGATGAAACTACGATAGCATAAAACCGAAATTTGCTCTAAAGAGAATGCAAACTAACGGAATGAAAAGTTAGCAACAAAATTGTCTGTTTTTTTGTCATGAACAGAAATTTTCGGATCTTTGTCATTATTATCTCCGACAAAAACAAAGCTTTGTCGTTGGTTCTCTTTTGTCGCTTGTTTCGTATGCGCATCGACGAAAAAATGATTCCCTGACTTTGTTTTTGAGGCATTCACCACCAGTCCAACTTTTGTTGCTTCACGTTTCAGGCGGGTGTACAGTTCTGCCACCTTTGCAAATGTTCGGCCGACAATGTCCATGTCATCCGCGAAACAAATAAATTGACTGGATCTGTTGAAAATCGTACCCCGGCTGTTACACCCGGCTCTCCGCATGACACCTTCTAGCGCAATGTTGAACAACAGGCACGAAAGTCCATCACCTTGTCTTAGTCCCCGGCGCGATTCGAACGAACTGGAATGTTCGCCCGAAATCTTCACACAGTTTTGCACACCATCCACCGTTGCTTTGTTCAGTCTGGTAAGCTTCCCAGGGAAGCTGTTCTCGTCCATAATTTTCCATAGCTCTACGCGGTCTATACTGTCGTATGCCGCCTTGAAATCAACGAACAGATGGTGTGTTGGGACCTGGTATTCACGGCATTTTTGAAGTATTTGCCGTACAGTAAAGATCTGGTCCGTTGTCGAGCGGCCGTCAACGAAGCCGGCTTCATCAATCATCCAGTAATCGCACCATCCTCCTTCGTGTTTGGCCAAACATGTCTTGGAGAAATGATCCTGCAACAATTGCAATGCAAGCAGCGCACCATTAACGAAGTGAACTTCGAAATGTGTTTGATGTGATTCTACGCCTATAAATGGTCGGCTTGTACAATACGGCATGGCAATATACGAACCTGCGATCAGGCAATGCACTTTTTTTCGTGCGTATTTTTAGTGTTTTCCACTATGACTATCGAATTCAAAACGACCTTCAGAGTGGGTGGCGAACCCACAAAACATTCTGTCTCAATTAAAAGTGAGCAGAATTGCTCCATTATGTTTAAGCTTGCGAAACGAGAAAAATATCAAAAGACGTTTTGCCTTTCTCGTACAACAAAAAAATATTTTCATGTTTTATTGCAAAATACTTTTATCCACTCGGCTGTACTTCTCCCCTGATACGATGTATTCAAATGTTGAAATTTTTTTTACAGATTATATGTTTTGATAAGCAGATTTTTTTTTTACTTATGTGGCAAGTGCGAAGTTGTTGATATTCAAACTTATTGCTTCCACTCGGGTTTATTGCTTATTGCCGAAAAATGCAAAAAATATTTATAATATACCCAATTAAATTCACCTAATAATAATACTGTCTTCCTCGCATCTAACCAAGACACCAACATTTTGGTTTGGTACACCATGCTTTTAAACTCAATGGCCGATCGTTATCAAATTCAATAGCAATCGAAAAGGCTTTAACACTTTTCGAAAGCAAATTGTGAGGGTTACTATATGAAAAATTGATTACAATTTTTTTTTAACTTTTGTGCACACACGCACGGACGGACAGGAATTTGCTCAGTTCGTCGAGCTGAATCGATTGGTATATAACATTGTGGGTGGACGAGCCTTCTATAAAAATTTCGTTCTCGGAGCTTTTCGGCAAGTTGTACGAGAAAGGCAAAAAAGGTATTGTTCGTCACCCACCGACGAAATGTTTGAAGGACAATTTTAAACCGAGCCGCCGTTAGAAAATTGCATGTGGCGCTGAGGAGTCTTACACACGTTTTCCAAAAAAAAATCCGGTAGAGTCGACTAAACTTGTGCCGAGTAAGTAAAAAAGTCGAGTCAAATACAAGACATTGAAGACGGCTTTGCAGTTCAGGTCGAAATATGTATCTGTAAAGGTTACGACGGGGTGGAATTAAACGGAATAGTACTAACCTCGTCTTATGAGTTCCACTAGACATTCCACTAAAAGTGGCTCATTAAATTTTTCAACCAAAATTATAATTGAGCCTCCATGTCTGTTTTGTATGGTAACACTTTAGCTTGCAAAGTTTTATGTTTCATAAGACCAGATGAAGACATTTCACTAAAAGAGCTTAATAATTTTCTCTGTTCCATATTTATTCAACATTCTTGAGTACTGCTGAAAACCTATGCATATCTCGCATTAATCTGGTGATGGTGCATCTACTAACTCACTGTCGTGTGATTCTCAGATATCGGTATCCACAGGATTGAACTCCGCATACAACTCTTGGTAGCAAATTTCAATCGAATCCGAATATTTCTTTCCATACATTCTTATTGCAGATTGTGGCGCAACGTCATACCCGTACAAAGGCCGCTGTTACAGTACATGTCCGGATTCAACCTTCCCGTCGGATGCGGACCCGACTGAAAATCCAAACCCCGATGATGCCACTGCCACAAAGGAAAGTGCCTTCATCGAGCAGCAACCATTACCGAAAGGTTCATTACGACGCAGCGCTGCGGCAGCTATCGCCTTCCAGCTGGTCGACGATGATTCCAACAATGTCGATGGCAACGCACCGATGACACCAGCCAGGCTATCGCCACAAGAACGTGACACTCAACCTCATGACCAGCAGCAAAGCCGACAGTGCATCCAGTGTCATCCCACGTGCCTCAAGTGTGTTGGCCCGGACGAATTTCACTGCTCCGAGTGCCAACCACTATTTGCCTTCGTCGACGACAATGATGTCGATGCGTCGCATTCTTCTAAGCCTCTCCGGCGCCACTGCGTCTCTATAACCGGAAACAAACGTCCAGGCGGAACAAATAAATCCCGGCCTAATGCCACACTATCCTACCAGGCTGATAGTCAAAAGTCCGATAAGAGCTGGCAATCGACTGACTACCTCATTATGATAACTGTCGTAGGGGCTACACTGCTGGTGGCGTTTGTGGTCATCTATCTACTATGGAGGCGTTGCTTCAGGGGTGTCCTGATAGGAGCCGGTGCAGGCGTCGGTGGCACAGGCGATTACCAGTACGATCGGGTGCAAACCGACGAAGCCAATGTTGGTTCTGAACCATCCTACGCCGAGCTGGTTCGAGACGAGATTGATGACATTTTGGCCGAGAGCTCGAGCGACGAGTCGGGCAGAAATTTTATGGCCACCCGAATCATTGCACCACTGGAGCGATAGGGGTGCAACGTGATTATATGCGCCTGGAGCACTTTATCCAGTATTCGAAAATGTATCGAACCGGTAGTGATAACAGGTGCTGTACGAAGTGTGTAGTTGATTGTGTATCCAATAGTCACAGGTGAAAGTGCGATGCAAAGGATTGATTGAACGCGATTGAATTCAAATGAACCAGTGTTTTAATGAAGCTTTTAAATTAGTAGAGTAGGGTTACGAAACAAAAATGATCTGATTAAAGTAGAAATCTATTTTTAAAAATATTTCGTTACTTTGTCTTGTTTCTTTGGGTGAAAAATATCACAAATCATTCTATCGATTAAAGTTCAAATCAATTTGAAATGAACTTTGCGCATTATACTGGGATTTTAATGTAGTTGAGAGGAAATTATTCAGACTAAGGCCGAAGTGGCCTGTGCGGTATATAAGAGTCTTCTCCATTCGGCTCGGTCCATGGCTACACGTCGCCAACCACGCAGTCTACGGAGGGTCCGCAAGTCATCTTCCACCTGATCGATCCACCTTGCCCGCTGCGCACCTCGCCTTCTTGTGCCCGTCGGATCGTTGTCGAGAACCATTTTCACCGGGTTGCTGTCCGACATTCTGGCTACGTACCCGGCCCACCGCAGTCGTCCGATTTTCGCGGTGTGAACGATGGATGGTTCTCCCAACAGCTGATGCAACTCGTGGTTCATTCGCCTCCTCCACGTACCGTCCGCCATCTGCACCCCACCATAGATGGTACGCAGCACTTTCCTTTCGAAAACACCAGGTCACGTGTTCGTAGAGGACTACCGGTCTAATGAGCGTTTTGTAGATTGTCAGTTTGGTACGGCGGCGAACTCTATTCGATCGGAGCGTCTTGCGGAGTCCAAAGTACGTACGATTTCCAGCCACTATGCGTCTCCGAATTTCTCTGGTAGAATTATGTCCTGCGCGCGTTCCCCCAGGTCCATCACCATACCGCCATCTTCGTCTGCCACATCGCCGTTCAGGTGCTCTTCGTAGTGCTGCCGCCACCTTTGGATCACCTCACGCTCGTTCGTAAGAAGGTTCCCGTTTATGTCCTTACACATATCAGGCTGTGGCACGTGGCCCTTACGTGAACGGTTCAGCTTCTCATAGAACTTTCGTGTATTAATAGCGCGGTACAGTTGCTCCATCTCTTCACGGTCTCGATCTTCCTACTGACGCTTTTTCCTCCGGAAAATCGAGTTTTGTCTGTTCCGCGCCTGTTTATATCGTGCCTCGTTCGCCCTCGTGCGGTGTTGCAGCAATCTCGTCCATGCTGCATTCTTTTCTTCTACTAACTGCTCACATTCGCCGTCATACCAGTCGTTTCTCTGATCCGGGGGCACCGTGCCAAATGCAGCGGTTGCGGTGCTACCAATGGCGGATCTTCAAGAGACGCTGCGCCTAGCTGCTCTTCCGTTGGAAGTGCCACTTCCAGCTGCTGCGCGTATTCTTGGGCTAGTCTACCGTCTTGTAGCCGCCCAATGTTAAGCCGCGGCGTCCGACTTCGACGCGTGTTGTACACCGTCGAGAGTTTTGAGCGCAGGCATACTGCAACGAGGTAGTGGTCGGATTCAATATTCGCACTGCGGTAAGTGCGGACGTTCGTGATGTCGGAGAAGAATTTACCGTCGATTAGAACGTGATCGATTTGGTTTTCCGTTTCTTGGTTAGGTGATCTCCATGTAGCCGTGTGGATATTTTTGCGGGGAAAGAAGGTGCTTCGGACTACCATTCCGCGGGAGGCTGCGAAGTTTATGCATAGTTGGCCGTTGTCATTCGATACGGTGTGCAGACTATCCGGTCCGATGACCGGTCTATACATTTCCTCCCTTCCTACCTGCGCGTTCATGTCATCGATGACGATTTTGACGTCCCGCAGTAGGTATCCATCGTATGTCTGCTCCAGCTGTGCGTAGAACGCTTCTTTCTCGTCGTTGGGTCTCCCTTCGTGTGGGCAGTGCACGTTGATGATGCTATAGTTGAAGAAACGGCCTTTAATCCTCAGCTTGCACATCCTTGCGTTGATTGGCTGCCACCCAATCACGCGTTAGCGCATCTTACCTAGCACTGTGAAGCCGGTTCCCAGTTCCCAGCTCGTTGGTGGTGCCACAGCTTTGGTAGAAGGTAGTCGCCCGATGCCCGCTTTTCCACACTTTCTGTCCTGTCCAGCAAATCTCCTGCAGCGCCACGACGTCGAAGTTTCGGGGATGTAATTCATCGTAGATCATCCTGTCGCAACCTGCTAAACCTAGTGACTTGCAGTTCCATGTTCCAAGCTTCCAATCTTGATCCTTTATTCGTCGCCTGGGTCCTTGCCGATCATATCAAGTCGCATTATCTCTTATATTGTTCGTAATTATTGGTTTTCCAGGCGGCTTATTGGGCCTGCGCAAACCTCCTGTCTCGCCGGAGGGCCGTGGTGTCAGGGCTGTTTAGCGTCCCACCTAACACCAGGACTTGGGCTTGTGCGCTTTGAGCGGCACACGGTCGCTTTGGCGGAGCCTACTTGCGGATACATGCAGCTTTTTATAGAGGTTTAACAGGGCCCACTGTCAAAGCCCACCACATCCTAGGCAGGTGCCACAACTCGCAGATGGCCTGGGGAGGTATCGTCAAGCCCTTGGACATAGTCCCTGCTGCCCGCTGTCCAGATTATTCATAAATATATTGTTATTGAATATGCGAATAGAGTAAACACGAAAAATATTTCTCCACTCGGTATAGTCTGTTTTTTTTATGCCAATCGTGAAATCTAAATTGAGGAAGTGCGACCACGAGCAGTATTAAAAAATGCCATTTCCGTATCATAAGGAACATATTTAAACGCCCATTTTTTCTCAGAAGGTATATACAGTTATTGATATTTTATGAACATGTTACGCTTAATGGAACCTTTAAGCACTGAACAAATATTATTTTCTTCTTTTGTCTATGACCACCCCCTCCCCTCACGTGTAGTGATGAACTTACATGTAAATATTCTCAATCCAGTTGAAAAACGGAATTGGGGGATAGTGAAGTTGGATTTTTCTCATAATCCGTACGTTAAACCTAACTTCGGAAGTGGTGCGCTGTTTTCATATCGCGAAGCGCTATTCAGCGCACCACTTCCGAAGTTAGGTTTAACGTACGGATTGTGAGGAAAATCCAACTTCGATAGCACCCTATTTCGGGTTTCAACTGGATTGAGTATAAAAAATACACTAAGCAATCCCATGAACCCGAAATGACATTTCTCAACACTGACCACGAGCCAAGGAAACATCACCGACCTAGGTAACTGATTGATAAACCTATCGGACCGAAAGTGAATGTATTTTTTTTTGTTACGTTCAAGAGCCGACTGAGATAATGTTTTCTTTCGAGAAGAAAGTATAATCGTACTTCCTAAGTAAACAAAAAAAAAAAGAATAAGCGATAATTGAACTTGGGGTAATCAAGGAAAAATTTGGGAATGCATCACAGTACTGTTTTGCTATCAGCCGTGCATGCACACTTGCCTCTCAAGTTGAAATAACTCTTAGCTTTTTACTTTAGTTTTCGAAAAATTTTCGAATAAGACAGTGAAAATTGATTTGCGCATTAGAGAAAGATGGACGCGACCACAAGACCATCTGAATCGACGAATATTAAAATAAGCACAACGGTTAACGATACGGCTACTTTAGTTTGGCAGGATTTGACCATCAGCAGCCAAACGCAGAACAGTGGAACTACAATTGTGCACAATGTGAGCGGGTCACTGCTTCCGGGAAGTTTAGTGGCACTAATGGGGCCCAGTGGAGCTGGAAAAAGTACTCTGATGGCAGCATTGGCACATCGAAGTTCAGGTAAGTTTTCGACGGTGGACAGCGTCTTAGCTGGGTGTCAAATGGGTATCAAATCAGAATCTAAATGTGAGGACCGTCACTATTTTTTTAAAGATTTTGAACGTTCATAGCACCTTTATCTTTCTATGACCAGGAGCTCTAAAAAAATTGTCAAGTCCATTGAAACTCAAAGTTATTGACGATAAACTATTGAAAATTCCAATTATTGTCCAGTAAAAATTTAAGAATCATCCAATCCCGTTCATTTATTCCCAACACGGACATCAGATTAATGTAAGATTTTATTTGTGTAAAAAAGAAACAGTGCCTCCCGTACGCGAGTCAGTCATTCAGGGATGAATGACCCCGAAGATAAATATCCCTTAAACAATAGACCGGTCCAGGGGTTCATCAAAATCACTCACCCAATGGATTTCGAGCTTTGAGCACGGGTTTGCTGTGTTGATTGTATCTATGGAACTGTCACTGCGGACCACATCTATCTCTTTCCCGTCCGATGTAACCCTCAGGGTCAGTGTCAATGTTGGCTACGAAACTAGCTGTGTTGGTGGAATACAAGTGTCATTCTCCCGCCGTTGACGGAGTCAGTGGAAAGTACTAAACTGTCAAAAAAGTTCATTCTACGAGGACCAAATTCATTCGTGACGCCATGCTGCAGAATGTAATTAGTGCATTAACGGGAGATACAACAAATCTCGCGTGATTTTTGAAAACGTCGTAAGTCCAAATGAGAGACTCTCTTTCATTACGCTCTCTTTTGCTAATATCTAGGCTAGTTTAAAATTTGTTGCAATATTTTCACCTCAGCACACTAGCCAAAGCTATTTTCTTCAGATCGGTACTGGAAAATCCAATGTAAATGTTAGTATGGCTTTGTAATAATCGAAAGAGAAAGTAAACAAAGAGAGCCTCTCTTTTGAACTTACGACGTTTTCAAAAATCACGCGAGAAATGATCTAACTGGTGAACTCAACGAAGCATGTGATAGATAGTGAATTTGATTTTCCTGGCTCAATGCGATGAAATAAAAAAAAACTTTTGCTTGATTGAAATAAACAGTGAGCAGTACTGTTTATGGTCACTTGAGATAAAATCAGATATCAATAGGAAATTACGTAACGCTTAAAGATGGATGGAGGTTGCGAGAAGCCTAACGATCCCACTAAATGTTCATTTGCTTTATACAAAATGTGTGACACAGGAAGAAGGGAGATAAAATTGGATTAGTGTTGTGTCACGCAGTTAATGGTCCTTCCAATATGAATTGACGAGACAGATATGTGGCAAATCTAAAGCCCGTAGTACATATCATACAACTTGACACATATTTGTCAGTTTGGTAAATAGTGTACTGATAGCCCAAAGGCATGTTTAGTTTTTACAAAGTGCCCTAGCAACACAATTGAGGCCGATTTGGTTGCAGCAACTTATATATGACTGGATTTAGTCGTAAATTTATTCAGACTAAGACCGAAGTGACCTGTGCAGTACATAAGAGTCTGCTCCATTCGGATCGGTCCATTGCTGCACGTCACCAACCACGCAGTTAACGGAGGGTCCGCGAGTCACCTTCCACCTGATCAATCCGCCTTGCCCGCTGCGCACCTCGCCTTCTTGTGCCCGTTGCATCTTTGTCGAGAACCATTTTCACCGGGTTGCTATCCGACATTCTGGCTACGTGCCCGGCCCACCGCAGTCGTCCGATTTTCGCGGTGTGCGTTGGTCCTCCACGAGTATCGTCCAGGTTTCGTGTCCGTAGAGGACTACAGGTCTAATGACCGTTTTCTACAGTCAGTTTGGTACAACGGCGACCTCTACTCGATCGGAGCGTCTTCTGGAGTCCAAAGCACGTACGATTTCCAGCCACTATGCGTCTCCGAATTTCTCTGCTTGTATCATTTTCGCCAGTCACCAGTGAGCCCAAGTACACAAATGCTTCTACCACCTCGATTTCGTCACCAAAGATGTAAACTCGCAGTGGATGGCTCACATTGTCTTCTCTTGAACCTCTTTCTATCATATACTTCGTCTTCAACGTGGTGATGATTAGTCCGATCCGCTTAGCTTCCCTCTTCAGTCTGATGTAGGCAATTTGGTCGTACATAGGTCACAGTAATTCTTCAATGATAATTGGGCTGCTAGGGTGAGTAGAGGAAGAGGCTCCAAAATGCATAACCCTCTTTTATTCATAACCCCTTGTTAATATTAAAAAGTCTAAACCACGCAAATTTGATCCTCTTGATTTAATTTTATTTTCTTAATTTTTATTTACTTGAAGGGTTGTGATGCTTCCAGTGTGGACATTGTGCTCCTAGTTTCAGTTAAAACTGCATCATCCTCATACTAAAAAAATCCAGTTTAATCCACCTAGCAGTGATGATGCATTTCCCGTGAATTATAAAATATATTGAAAAAATCACATAACAAAGGTCAGGAAAGCTCTTTAGGGGAATAGATCACATTTTATCGATCATTTTACATGTTTTTGCATTGATTAAAATGCATTGCCACCATTTCCGATTTTTTGTTCTATTTTTAAGTTTGTTTTCCAAAAAATAATGATTTTACAATAACTTCGAAATGCAATGTCCTATTGAACCAATTTTCAATAGCAAACAATGGGACCGCATTCTTCGTCGAATGCAACTTGTTGCGAGTAAATCGGATATTGCCAAGTTCAAAAAATACACACACACATGCAGACATCACCTCAGTTCGTCGAGCTGAGTCGATCGGTATACAACACTATGGGTCTCCGGGCCTTCTATCAGAAGCAGAGTTTCGACTTTTCGTTTCAATGAGACCAAAGCAAGCGTTTTTCGGGCCAATGGAGAATCTTTTTTCTTTGTTTATGTTGAGGATCATCTTTCACCCATCAATCTTTCTCCAGAATTAGCCTGGGAAGATAAACGAAAATCTTGCCTATTAGGGTCTCGCCGATATTTCTCACCAACACGAACGCAGGTTCGTGGTTGCAAACAATCCCATTTGATTTTGCCGTGACAGCTGCTCGTGGTTGCAAACAAACCGAGTAAAAGTGTGAGTGAAACGTGCGTGTACGTACACGATCGCTGAAAGCCTAATTAGATGAAAATCCTTTTTCGTTTCATCACTTTTACCCTCTCATTCACTTTTCGCGAGAATTATCGCAGAACAATTACAAAATTGTATGGCCGCGCCGGGATTCGAACCCAGAATAGTAACAATAATAGCTGTGGGGATGCGCTTACTCTAGCCACACCACCACGTTATCTGTATGAAAGCATTAAGTTATTTGGTCCACATAAGCTACTATCATTTGCATTTATGGTGCCACGAAAAGACTCGAATATGAAAGAAAAAGAACAAATCAACGTTTGGCAGCAATCGACGTGAGCGAAAAAGGCTGTTTTTCATTCCCGAAAAGCGATTTCTCCCCGAAAATTTTGGTGAGGGAGCATCCTGTGCTCCTGAGATTGAGTGAGCATTACGAACCCTGATCAGAAGTTATTTTTTGGAGCAATCATATAGACTTTTGGTACAACTTTGTTGTACGAGAAAGGCAAAACTATTAATCAACTTTTTACCAACTTTTTTCTGCCATGTTTTTATGCAGGTCACTGAGATAACCCTTACCGAAATTGGCTATCATCAAACGCAAACGGGAGGCAACCAGTAGCAAGTTAGGTTAGGCTTCTAACAGATAACGGCAACTACAAACATCACAGAGAGCGCTTGGGTAGTATCAGTCGCTCCAGGTTCAGACCACCACGTTATCAATTAGTTATGTGCATTTTGAGTTGAATGATTTTTATTTAATTTATGTTGTCTTCCCGATTCATTGCACAGTGGAACAGTTATACGGAAGAAGATGTTTCGAAGAATTTAAGAAACACTGTTGAATTCTTGGTTGAATTTAATCTTTTTTTGGTGGCGCAAAAAATCTGCTATATTTTACTCGGGCTCATCGTTTATATTTCACATAACTCAAAAAGTACTCGTTGGGAATTCAAGCAATTTTTATATTGCGTTATAGAAATTTTGAAACAATAATTTTTTTCTTTGTGGACTGTCAATCGGAAGATATTTAACAAAAAATTCGGACGGCCGAGTTGCCGAATAATATGCAACTAATCGTAAACTCAAGTTAAATTTACTTTATATGAGTAATTGTGTAAATGCAGATAAGAACACTTATTCACAAGCCAGAATAAATCCCAGTAGAAAAATAAAGCCACGGAAGTAAACAGATTAAAAGAAGAACAAGGAAACAAAGATAATACATAATGTAGCCATTTGATTCTACTGTGATCCCTGTGCGATATTTGCACGCTGGAACCACACTGTCACGGTCGGGTCGTTTTGTTTGTATACTGTTCTGTGGAGTCAGCATGATGATTTGTATTTTATTAGGTGAAGGGTGACCCCCCCGGAGCGATCCTTTGAAAAATGAGTTCAAAACATTTTAAATGGACACAGTTGAATTGAATACAACAAAATTTAAACAAAATTAAGGATTATCAAAATAACAACAAAGGCATATATAAATTAAGTATCTAATCTGAGGATTTCGGTTTTTAAAAAATTATAAACTGAACTACACGCTTTCGCTGTCGAAACTGGAATGATTTATTGAATACTATACAAAGCCTAAGTGCCCTGCCTTCGTACCTAAAACTGCTGACTTGACGCCTAGCAACGATGGTCCTCCGGTGGTCACGTAGTCCAGGTGGATATTGCTGATGTTGGGTGTCGTATTGCGTCCGTTCCACTTCGATGTTGCTGACTCCGCTGTAGCACTGACTTCTATCGGTTGTCCGGGTATTGCTGATTTGTCGTTTATGTTCGATTGAGGAGTATCGTGTTTAACTACTCGTCCCGAGCAATTTCCTGTTTTTGTGTATTTCCAGTATTTGCTGATGCCGATGGCCAATAGTATGATTATGAGAGTGATGACGGTGCCGAATGCTATGGATCCGATTCGGTATTTGAACTCTATGGTTTTCAAGTGTTGTCTGTTTTCCATGTAGTTCCGAAAGGTTTATGTGTCTTTCTACGTGCAACGTTTCGATTTTTGTAAGTTGCAACGGAAGGATTGATGGCTGTTCAAATCTTAGTTCATAATTCTCGAAAAGTTCGTTTTTGATGAACAGCGAACAGTTGTGAAACGTGACTAGATGAATTCCTCTCAACGTTTCTGGTTGAATGCCGCAGGTGCTATTAATGATTACGTCTTGGTGAACGGTTTGCACTAATAGTGTTCCTGGAGCTATCGTTTTAGTATTCGTTGATGGTGGTTTTTCTAATACCGGGCATTGCCCATATTGTCCTCTTAGGAGTGGAGCTTCACATGCATTGTTGCTGATGTCCACTAGTTGATTCCTCTCACAGATCGTTACTTGGTTGGCTTCTCGACATTGGGATGTAATAGCTAGTATTTGTTCCGGGTTTATGAAAACTGTGTTATGTGTCAGCATTACCGAATGGTTGTTACGGAATAACGGTTCGATGATAACTTTCTCGTAGGATGTAGGTTGTAGTCTGGGGATGTTCACGCATATGATGGTTGATGAGCCTTTATGTAATGTGGTGGTCGTTAGGTAGTTGCTAGCGTCGTCGAAGTGTTGAATTCTGAGGCCCTGATCTACGATCTCCTGAACAATAATTTGTATTTCTTTTGGTGTGAGTAAAAATTTACTGACAATATTTAATTTTGATAACATAATTGCGTATTCTATTGCTTTTAAATTTTCTAAGAATGCATCTAGTTGAAAAGCTATTGAAATTTTTTGATTCTCTGACAGAATGTAATCATCGTTTTTCAAAATTGAGTTTAACATGTTTTGGTGGTTTCTGATTTCTTTGTTCACTAGGTTAAGCCTGTTTTCAAATTTAGAATTGATTTTAATTTGCCTATTATTTTGTTTTATGAAGGAATTGCCTGATTTTCTCAATTCGTCTAAATTATTATTGATTATTTTAAGATCTTCTGCGTCAAGATTACCTGTTATGAATTTGATAGTACTTCCTAAAATGTCAATAGACCTCCTGTATCTATTTGATTTCGTGTTAAGTGTGCTGTAAATGAATTTCACTTCCCTGAGATTCATATGAATTATTTCCGAAAAATTACTTGACGAATTTTTTTTTTGGCTAATTACATTTTCTAAAATAGATATCGAAATTTCAAATTCTGAGAAATCAATCACATGCAATAATCTGTCGTATCCTGCAACCACTCGTCCGTCCCCCCTTTTAAGAAGCAACGCTCCTGCGTTGTTCGTAATATCGTGAATCTGTATGGATTGCGCATGGGATGGAATGAGGAGTGTGAAGGCGGTGTAAAGAAATAGAATCCATTGCTCGCTTGCCATATTGTCCTTCCTGAAATTAAATTCATGTTAGTTTGTTCTTTTAATGTTTTCTTTGTGTATTTCCCGTCCAGAGTCGTCTTTCAATAATCTACCTTGATCTTCGGCAACTATGACCGGTGAATACATGGGATGTGTTTTTTCTTTATTCCTTGCACTCTCTTGTATTTAGTTGAATTCTGTTGGAATTCAGGTATGGTTTCCTTACTCTTGTTGTGATAGCGTAAATTATCCTGTTTTGATTTTTCGTGGGCCAAAATGATCTCATCGTAAACTTTGTTTCAATTTTCTACTAGTATTTCCATATCGAGAGGCCTTTCTTGAGAATCTTTCAACCCATAAAAAGCTTCTCTAGGCTTCATTTTAATAGCGGAATGGATGGTGTTGTTATATTGAGTGCAAGCAATATAGAAAATTTGTTTTAAGTCTAGATCTTTAAATGTTGGTTAGATACAACGAAAGATTTCCGTAACGGTGGAGTGGAATCTCTCGACAGTACCGTTACTCTCACTGTGATTAGCAGGTGTGCAGAATACTTCAATATTGAGATCGTGAAGTAATCCTCTAATTTCAATCGATCTTAAGGATGGTTCGTTGTCACAAACTATTTTACGAGGTGTTCCATAAATTTTCAAAAACTTTATCAATCCATTTCTTACGTCTATGATATTACGGGATTTAATGTGTGTCAACGATCCGAACCTCGAGAATTTGTCAATAGCTGAAAGGAAATAAGTTTTTTCCGCGGTAAAAATATCAATATGTAGTATGTTTAGGGGTCTCTCCGGGTTAGGTGTACTGCCTAATTTCAAATTGAACGGGTGACGATCATATTTATTTTTATTACATGTTTCGCAAAGCTTGATGAAATCTCGAATCTTTGTTTTCATCCTAGGGAAGAAAAATCTGTTCGAGATTTGTTCGTTGTTTTCCCATATGCCTCTATGTGCGCGATCGTGCGTTTGCTCAATGATGAGGTTTTCTTCTTCTGGGGTTCTTAAGTCTATCAGCAACTTCTGTGATAAATAGACTTTGAATTGATTCGCTCTATTAAAATGATTTTTATAAACGGTCTGGATAAGGTTCATAAGATTCTCTGGGCAATAAATACAATTTATCCTTTTCAAATCCATATAATTCCTAAACATGTTAAATATTATTGGTACCCCAAAGTTTAGTCTTGTTATTGTTCTTCGGTAGACTCTTTGAAATATTTCTTCGTAATGATCAGGTTCAGTGGGTCCTATTTTCAAAATTATTTGGTTGCTGAAGGCATTTAACGGTTGTTCCGTGCATTTTATAAACTCGGAATCATCCGTATCGGCTGAATGAACAGTCATATCAGATGATGAGCTTTCATTGTTGTTGAGGTCATTTCGAATCCTTGAGAGGCTATCAGCGACTTCGTTTTGCTTACCTGGGCGGTAGCGTATTTCGTAGTCGAATTCACTCAGTGAAAGACGCCAATGGACAAGCCTATTATTGGTGTCTTTTAAGTTAAGACCATATGTGAGTGGCTTATGATCTGTGTATAAAGTGAATTTTCTTCCGTACAGGTACGGACGAAAATATTTGCAAGCCCAAACGACGGCTAAGAGCTCCTTCTCTATAGCCGAGTATTTTTCTTCAGATTTGTTAAGGGTTCGGGAAGCGAAAGCTATTGGCTTATCGTTTCCGATAGTCCCTTGAGAGAGCACAGCGCCAACTGCAAAATTGCTGGCATCTGTAGTCAAGATGAATTGCTTAGAAAAGTCGGGATACTGTAAAATATTACTTCCTGATAGTATTGTTTTACAGTGTTCGAAAGCGCTAACAAACTCTTCCGAGTGAGAAATGCTTTCACCTTTTCTTAGAGCATTAGTTAGAGGCTTTGCAATTTTTGCAAGGTCTCTGATAAATTTGCGATAGTATCCTAGAATTCCTACAATGATGTCATCCATATACACCAGGCAGATGACACCTATGTGTTCGCGAAGAACATTGTCCATCACACGTTGAAATGTTGATGGCGCGTTCTTTAGCCCGAAGGGCATCCTCAAAAATTCGTAGTGTCCATTTTCGACACTGAATGCTGTTTTCGGGATGTCCTTTTCTTCTACCTCGACCTGGTGAAACCCAGATGCGAGATCTAGCGTGGAGAAATACATACTCCTTCCTAATTTGTCAAGGATATCGGTGATGTTCGGTATCGGATATCGATCATCTACCGTTTTTTCATTTAACTTGCGGTAGTCTATTACTAGCCGCCATTTCTGTTTGCCAGAGGCATCTAACTTTTTTGGTACTATCCATACCGGGGAAGTCCAAGGGCTATCCGAATGACGAATAATCCCCTGATCGAGCAGTTTTGCTATTTGTCTCTGAACTTCTTCTCGGTGACAAAATGGGTACCTATAGGACTTAGCATGAATTGGAGCTTCGTCTTTTGTTTTGATATTATGTTTTATTGCGCTCGTGAAAGAAAGTTTCGAGCCTTCCATGAAAAAAATATTTTCGTGTTGAGAAACTAACTTAAGTAGTTTCTTTTTCTCATCATCATTAAGATGCTCTGTCCTAAGTTGATCGTATAAAGATTTTTTCAGGTTAGTGTTGCATTTGTTTGACTCTAACGTAATGGCTTCAAAATTATTAATTTCGGGTTTAAGGATATCGTTGTTAATTGTGACACTACAGGCTTCGGAAGAATGATTCATAATAGGCATTATAACATGAGAGTCTTCTGCTGAGTATAATCCAGAGTGAATTATAACGTGCGAGTTGATTTCCAAATCTTCCTCTAATAAAAAATCACCTTTTACTGCTATAGGAATCTTGATGAATTTTGTTTCGTGAGCATTCAGATGTAGCGATATTGTATCAGGGTACTTACATTTCATTTTAATCTTTCCTCGAGGAAATTGTAATTCGTTGCTACCAGTAATAATATTTGCTTTGAGATTTTTAAGGGATTCATAGCCTATAAGGCCATCAAAAAATGGGTGGAAATCGAAAACGAGAAATATTTGCTTTTTAGTATCAGGAATGGTAATGAAAGGGTTCAGTTCTACAAATTGATTAACTGTATGTGTGCCTCTTACGTTTCTCACAGTAGTAGGAGTTGTGTACCTGCAATTTTGTAAATTTACGTGTTTTTCAGAAATATAGTTACGATTACTTCCAGAGTCGATTAAAAATTTGAGTTCGCCTTTGTTTGTTGAAATGGTGATGTATGGAATGAAATTATTTATGTCTGACTCGATGGACCGCCGGTCTGCTGAAAATTTAAATCATCGACATGAGTTGGTTCACTTTGTTTTGGTTCGGGATCATTTTCTGCTGTCGGTTCAGGTGTCTCGACAGTAGATGCTTCTACTGTTTCGACGGCGTGCTCGTTTGAATTGCATTCTGCGGGTTGATAATAGTCGTAAAATTCTGACTCAGGATAGTAGTAATAATTATTGTAATAGTCGTCGTAGCTGTATGTATCGTGCTCTATATGATAGTTGGGTCTGTTCATATAATTTAATTTACTGGATTTGATGGAGTGATCGACTTCCATCGGGACTTGTTTTGGTTGAGGTGTAAATCGCGGAGCAAACACATTTTGGATGCGACGTTGTTGTTGGGGCAGGTTAAATGGATGCGGATTTGAATATTGCTGTCTGGGGAAGTTGAACTGAGGCGGATTTGGGTGTTTTCTGAATTGGTTGTTGAATGGATTAGGATTAAATGAATTCGGTTTGTATGTGGGGATTGGATTTCTTTGCATTGGCGTGAATGGCTTATAAGGAAGTCGTGGGAATGGTACGCGATGTTGCATTGGATGCATTTGGATAGGACGTTGGACTGGTTTGATTGGTATTGGAGGCGGTATCTGTTTGTTTGGATTTCTTGCATAGTGGTAATAAGCTTCTTCTAAACCTAGTCTAAGAGCGTCTTTTAAAGTTGGGGGTGTTTGAGCCCTAATAATGGGTCCAAGAGGGTCCTTTAGTCCACCTAAGAACACTTTTAGTCCCATTTGTTGATAAAGAGTGTTTTTAGAAGATTTTATCTGTGGATTTGTCTCATTGAGATTCAGTAGGTTAACTAATAACGAAAGAATGTGCGAGATCAGCGTCACTTCATCCCTACGATCGCTGTAGTGTGTAATTAAATTAGTTTTTATTTCATTCCATTCTAGCCTCGTCCTGTACAACTCTAACACATTATCGGCATCACCGATATTTTTTGAACGAATCGCCTGAATCCAAATTATGTGCATCGCGGTATTGCGCACAGAATTTACTAATGGCATGAGATTTTCGATAGATCTCAGAAACGAGTGAAGTTTCACAGGATTCCCGTCAAAAGATGGGAGGTCTCTAATAATTTGTGGTGTTTGTAATGCTTTTAAAATCGGTTGCGATTGCTCTATTTCCTGAATTATAGGCGCGGGTGCCGCAGCTGCGTTTGCTTGCCCGGCCAATTGTGCTGCATGTAATGCATGGGCAGCACCTTGTGCTTCTAATCTTAATTGTTGGATGATTTCATCCCTTTCCTCTAATTGCTGTTGTAGAACATTAATTTGGTGTTCATCCATTTTTATAAAAATTATTCACTTTTTTCACTTATTTCTTGGTAATAAAATTTTTAGTCACTTGCTGAATCTGTTCAATTATTAAAAATATTCACTTCTTAAAAATATATTAAAAATATAAAAATACAGACTTATCCTTGATTGCACGATGTTCGCTCGTGATCTAAGATGAGTTCTGGATTCCAGTTGTCGATCGGTTAGCACTTGTAGAGTTCTTAGAGATCACTAATTTATTTCTTCTGAAATTTTTAAAGATCACTTTTGGTTTTTGAAGAAAGGTTCTGCGGACACTGAACTTGACACTAATCCACGATGTTCACTCGCGGGTGCACGATTGCGGTACAAGTTTTTTCACTATCCGCGCCGACTGCGCCAATTAAGTTTCTAATCTGAGGATTTCGGTTTTTAAAAAATTATAAACTGAACTACACGCTTTCGCTGTCGAAACTGGAATGATTTATTGAATACTATACAAAGCCTAAGTGCCCTGCCTTCGTACCTAAAACTGCTGACTTGACGCCTAGCAACGATGGTCCTCCGGTGGTCACGTAGTCCAGGTGGATATTGCTGATGTTGGGTGTCGTATTGCGTCCGTTCCACTTCGATGTTGCTGACTCCGCTGTAGCACTGACTTCTATCGGTTGTCCGGGTATCTATTGCTGATTTGTCGTTTATGTTCGTTTATGTAGTGCTAAACTCGTTGGAAGTTTATATACAAAAATGTATGCAGAAACATCCAAAAACAGTGAATTGCAGTTGGACGGCACAATTTACAATGAAGAACTATGATACTCATTCGGATCTTGAAGAAATTAATACAGAATGTTATGCAGAAAACCGTGAGAAGATTAGAGTTTGCCCGGCTAAGTTATTAGCATTTCTTTGAAGTGGGTTTTGAGCAAATTTCGTTTCTTTTACCTTTGAAAAGAAATAAATTCACCCCTACAACACTCCAGTAAAATGCTAATATCTTTGCCTAATAAACTCTAATCTTCTCGCGGTTTTCAGCATAACATTCTGTATTTAATTCTACAAGAACTGAATAAGTATCATGGTTCTTGATCGTAAATTTTGCCGTCCAACTGCAAATTACTGTTTTAGGATGTTTCTGCATACATTTTTCCATATAAACTTCCAACGAGTTTAGCACCGCCCAAACGTTGACCGATTTGGCTGAAATTTTGTCCAGAGCATCAGGGCACCAAATAGAACCGAATAAGAGGGCGGCCCATAAAAAAATTTGAAAAAGTGTTTTTTGGGCCACCCTAATATATATATATATATATATTAGGCTATATATATATATATATATATATATGTATATATATATATATATATATATATATATATATATATATATATATATTCTTATATATAAAAATGAAATGGTCTGTGTTCGTATCCGCATAACTCGAAAACTGCTGGTTGGATTTTTTTCATTTCTTCAGCAGAAACATTCGTTATAGTTTCCGACGGGTTTATATGATATTTTCTAATGCGAAAATTACGAGTAAAGTTGAGCAAACCGTGAATAACTAAAATTGTGATTCCTATGCGAACTTTGCCTGGGCAGTTCGGAACAGTGTCGGGAAATGTACAGTAAAACACTGTGATTATGCGAATGTTTACATTTTATCCGGTCAAATTTCACGCACCGCACAAACCGAAACAGTTTTCCAAAAAAAATGTACGCCTCATTGTGACATTTTTTTACCGATGAGGCAAACTGTTTGTATGTTCCTGCCTGCTGCTGCGTGAGAGTCGAGCCGTCGGTACAGTCAGCAGATTTTTTGTTTCGGTTCGTGCGCTCGCAAACAAAACAGAATCGAGTTTAATTGCCTGTGGCGCAAAGCCTAGAAAGAATGCTACCCGTTGGTACTAATTCATTAGTTCTAGTCTCTAAAATGAGCAAGGAGTAAAGAAATAATCATTTACCACAAAAAACGGTCATACGTCGTGAAATGAGCGTACACAAACATTAATTGTGGGGAGAGAAAATAATAAAATCATGTGCTGACTGTCGTCTGCCTGGTCGTGGTTGCTGCTGCGGCTGCCGTGTTTTTGTTTTTATTTTACTTCGTGGCAGATTGAATGATAAAAAGAAATGTCAACCGTTCCCGTCCCTGGTTCGGAACGCACATTCTCGCCTACTGTGCAGGACAACGTCTGCCGGGTCAACTAGTATACATATATATATATATATATATATTTAGGCTATATATATATATATATATATATATATATATATATATATATTTAGGCTGTGATATATATATGAAGATCACTCCAAACCGAACTTTTGATATTAGGCTCGGAGACTCATAGTGTTATATATCAATTAACTCTGATGTATGTATGTATATAGGTATGTGTGTGTATACAAAAAATGTAAGACACACTTTTTTGCACTTAGCCTTATCCGATTTGCTTGCAACAGGTTGCATTCAATGCGAAATCATGCCTATTTGTTACTATTGAAAATAGGCCTAATCGGCCATTGCATTGCACAGTTATTAAAAGAACATTGTTTTTTTTCTCCATTTTTCCCAAAGGTTTTCCTCTTGAAAAAAAAAATAAAAAAAGTATTTTTTTTTTCAAAAACTGCTGCAATGCATTCAAATGAATGCAAATAAATGTGAATGCATGGAAATAACTGAATCTATCTCCCTAAAGTGCAATTTTGGCCTCTCTTATATGAATTTCTCGTAACATTTTAAAACACACGAGAAAGGAAGGCACAATCACCGATAGATGGATTATTCTGTTTTTTTTTTCAGATCGATTAAATAAAGTTTTCAATTAAGTAAAGTTAAAGATTGAAATGGATGGGATGCGATTTGAGGTTGTCGATGAATTCATATATCTTGAAGCACTCTTCGTGTGATAATGATGTTAGCTTCGAGATGAGAAGACGTGTTGCGGCTGCAAGTAGGACTTTCTATACGGTTTACGTAGCCAGGTAAAGTCTGACATGTTAAGGACACGGATATAACTGGCTCTGTACTGTGGACTGGACGAATAGTCGCCCTGTACTTCCATGGCGCATGGACGTTCAAAGATGCAGATTATGGAAATCTCAGAGTGTCTGTGTGGAAAATACTGCGTTCAATACGTGGCGGCGTATTGTAGCAGTATGCGCAAACGCATAAATCATGAGTTGTACCAAGTGTACAAAAATGCGGATATCGGCAGGCTGATAAAATACGGCAGATTAAAGTGGGCTGAATATGTAGTCCGTATGCCGGAAGAGAGACCAGTAAAAGTAATGTTTAGCAGAGAACCTGAAAGATAAAGTCGGCCCCGGGGCAGACAGTAGAAGCAAAAGTACTAGAACGCTAGTGGCGCTGTAGTCGTATAAACTATTCTGCCAAATTATCCTCCCACAAGCTTCAATTGGCAATCATTTATGCATCATGTTGTACTGCATGTTGGGTTTCATCAGCAACATCGGTTTGACACTTGTGGTACCGGTACTTTGGATGCCAGGTCGAAGTAATCTAGATGTTAGTCAGGCGAACAGGAACGACATTAGCAATCTTATACTTTTGAATCAACTGGGCAGACCCCGCACTCGCTTGCTGTGTGCAATCGAGGAAGTTGCGCATGCGGCCGTGTACTGTGCAAGAAGACTGGCGATTGGATTGGATTGTGGGCTTCGTGGCCGTGAGGTTAGCGACGTAAATCGTTTAGGCGCATGTGCTGTGGAGTGTGGGTTCGATTCCCGCCCCAGTAAGGAGAAAGCTTTTCGTAAAGCGAAAAGTTCTCCACTGGTCCACTGGATGTTGTGTGAATGTCCTGTCCGTTAGATGTTAAGTGTTCAGTCTGTGCGACCTTTGGTCGAAGACGGTGATTCTGTATTTTTTTTAATTTTCTGGATTCCATAGCTCCATCCATCTTCATCTCATAGCTCCGATATTCATCCCATGAACATCAAAGCGTGCTCATCATCGCATGTTAGCAAAATAAAACGAAGAAATTGGTGCTGTATTTCCTTGTTTCGCGATGAGAAAAATATATGTTCAGTGAGATGGTAAACGGAACAGTTCCCCTATTATCAAACATTTTCCGTGGTCTGCTTAACAGTCACTACCCAACCCACTTAAACTAAAATGTGGTACAACTGCGGCAGGAATCACAGACCCAGGACTTAACTTATCAATAATGGATAGTGTATATCTGTTTTCTTGCAGAAATACATATAAGGATTGTTCATGACAAAATCTAAACACCCTAGAACATGTAGAGGGAGATCCCTCAGTGCCGGACACATAAGCCATTTAACGAAAAACTCTCTAATTATTCGGATTATGTTTACTTGTATACCATAAACACAAAATATGATCATTGAGGGTTCTTACAAACTATATTTGATCATTTGAACACGTTTTTGGACGATGCATTTTGATGACGAATTTTGGTGCAAATTTTCACGGTTCAGAAAAGTGTCCCCGAGTACCGGACACTATTGGATCATGTTCAAATATGACCAAATTCCTATTATATGAGTAAAGACATCATTTAGAATAGTAATAATTTTCACTTGCTTCACGTTGTATATATTAACACGTGTTAGTAAAGCTTATTTGCCTCTCCAGCTCAATTTCTTACATCCTATTCAAAATTCCCTTCATATTCAATGACATCTTCAATTTTTGTTTCTGCTTATTTCTGTGGCTTTCTGATACATCAGTAAGAAAAAAACCAGATTAATCCACCTAGCAGTGATGGAGCCTTTCTCGTGAGTTATAAAAACAGTATTTTGACCATAACTTTTGAGCCCATAGTCCGATATAACCAATTTTCAATAGGAAACAATGGAACAGGATTCCGCGTCGAATGCAACTTGTTGCGAGCAAATCGGTAAAAGATATGTGCCTGAAAAATGAGTGACATTTTTGCATAGTTTTGCGCACACACACACATACATACATACACACATACACACACACACACACGCACACACAGACATCACCTCAATTCGTCGAGCTGAGTCGATCGGTATATAACACTATGGGTCTCCGGGCCTCCTATAAAAAGTTCATTTTCGGAGCGAACATATAGCCTTTACGTATACTTTGTATATGTACGAGAAAGGCAGAATTAAAGGAGAAATAACGGAATAATTTCTGTTGAAGTTTACGCAAATTATTCAGTCGTATTTCCAAAGAAATTTCTTCTGAAATTTCTAAAAACATTCCTCTGGAATTTTTGAAGGAATTTACGCTTGATTCTGACTTGCAAATCAACGGAGCTTGAGCAACTATGTTAGATTTTGTATTATTTGTTTCTTGATACGAATTCAAATGTTTGTTTTATAGAAGTATTGTTTAAAAAACGAAGCTTCATTGTCTAATTCCTTAATGTCTACGCAAGTTTGTCTTGTGATCAATAACTATAACAAAGCTGCATTATTAATTACTTCAAAAGAAAATGCGGTTTGGGCAGATTTTTTAATATTTGCCACGTTTATCTTAAATCAATTATGATCTATAGAGGTGAGCCAGCCTTGGGCTGCAAGCCTCTTTAATAAAGAAATAAAAAAAAAATATGATCAAATCTGGCCTTAACATTCATTTGTATATCAACGTACCTTGTGCCGAATATTATAATGTTTTATCAACAACAAAAATCCTCACAATAACGGAACAAAACATGCCAAAGCCATAATCTAATCCAAAAAGCGGTGCTTATGCAAATAGTAATGACTGTTTAGTTTAGTTCTTGTTCCCTTAGATTCAGTACTTCTAGTGGTGAATAAGGCCATTTAGAAGGGTTGTAGTTGTAATACTCACTGCGGTTCTATTAGTCCTATTAGCATTTTGATATAAACATATGTTGCAGTTTAAAATCATATTTGTAATCAGTTATATTGTAAAAAAAAACCAGATTAATCCACCTAGCGTTGGTGGTGCCTTTCTCGCATTAGTTAAGACACCAACCTTATATGGGGCTTACTAGGTTCGATGTACCATTGTCTTCATAACTTTTAAACGCAATGACCGATCGTTATCAAATTCAATAGTGATCGACAAGGCTTTGTCCCCTGTCGAATAAAATTTGTTGCAAGAAAATCGGTTGAGGATTGCTATGCGAAAAGTTGTCTAATGTTTTTTTAAGCTTTTGTGCACACACATAGGCACACACATACACACGGACAGACAGACATGTGCTCAGTTCGTCGAGCTGAGTCGATTAATATATAACACGGTGGGTCTCAGAGGCTTCTATAAAAAGTTCGTTCTCGTAGTGAAATGATAGCCTTTCGGTTCAACTTCATTGTACGAGAAAGTGAAAAAGAACTTGAAGAGAAGACGCTCAATAAATTGTTATACAAAAATTGACATTTGGCGCGGAAAATATTTCAGGATCTCCGTAGCAACCCTGTAATGGACAAAATACTATTTTTATAATGCACGAGAAAGGCACCATCACCGCTAGGTGGATTAATCTGGGTTTTTTTATATGAATATTTAAAATTATATTGAAATAATGGTGTATTGAATATTTCTGCGAAATGGGTTATTCCGGGAAATGTCATTCCGCGAGATAGGTAATTTCCGCGGAATGTCGCACTCCGCAAAATGGGTTTCCGCAATGGGGGACTCCGCGAAATGGAATTCCGCGGAATGACATTCCGCAATTTGCCATACAATCTTTATAACCCATGTTGAATAACGAAATTGATTGAAGGGAGAATGGGTATGGCAAGAATAATCATGGGAAAAATTACCCAACATATAAAATAGTTATAAGAGTTAATTAATACTTATTCTTATTCCTCGGAACATATTCCAGCTGATATCACAACGATAGGCGAAATACGACTAAACGGAATACGAACCGGTTCATTCATGTACAACATAAGTGGTTTCATCTACCAGGATGAACTGTTCTGCGGAGCGCTAACCGTCGGTGAACACATGCATTTAATGGCCAGTCTGAAATTGGGACCCACCCTGCCAACTTTCAACAAAAACCGTCTCATCAACGACCTGCTAACACAAACTAATTTGCTAGAGTGCTACCACACACAAATTGGAGGAGACGGTGAACGAAAAACCATTTCCGGTGGCGAGAAGAAACGCCTCGCATTCGCAGTGGAGCTTCTCTCCAGACCGAAGATACTGTTTTGTGATGAACCTACCACAGGACTAGACTCGTACAGTGCCGGTCAGGTAGTGCAAATGATGCGGGGCTTGACACGATCCGGAACTTCGGTCTTGTGCACCATTCACCAACCGTCGGACGAGTTGTTCTACATGTTTGATAACGTGCTGCTGCTCACTAACGGAAGAACAGCATTTATGGGTAAACCTCACGAAGCAATTGGGTTTTTCGATTTGTTAAACATAAAAAGGCCCTTCAACTGCGCAACGGCCGAGTTTCTAATTGATTGCCTTTCGACGCGCAGGAACATATCAGATCGGATCAAGCCTGATGAAATATGTGACCAATACGAAAAGAGTGATATCTACTATAAACAGAAGTTGATCATAAGCTCAAAAACTGTGCTGTCGAATTATGCTAATATAAACGCTTTGGGACAAAATGAGTTGATCCTGAAGCGAAACTGGTTCTATACATTGAACTGTTTAATCAAACGAAACTTTCTTCACGCTCATCGCAATCCTCAGTTACAGTACATGAAACTGGCACAACGAATCGTAAGAGCTTAACATTTCACGAATAAAAACAAGAAAAAATCGCATCTAACGGATTCTCATACTTCTAGGTCATCGCAGTTTTAGTTGGGCTCTGTTTTTCTGACACAATCGACCTCAGTCAAGTTGGAGCTCAAGCCGTACAGGGAATAATTTTCCTAATTGTTTCGGAGAATACCTTCTTACCAATGTATGCCGTTTTGTCAGTATTTCCGGACTCGTTTCCATTATTCCTACGTGAACGTAAAGCCAACTTGTATGGAACGGGCCAATTCTATATTGCCCAGATTATAGCAATGGTGAGTAGTCCACAAGCGAAACAAAATCTGGTTTTTATTCTGCCTAACTGTTTCAGATGCCGTTTGTTCTGCTGGAGTCTACATTGTTCATACTGATAGTGTACTTCTTGGCACATCTTCGACCAACCATGCTAGGATTGATGTGCACTGTTTCAGTTTCTGTTCTGGTGATGAACGTCTCTATGGCGTGTGGATGTTTCTTCTCTACTATGTTTTCCTCAGTTCCGATGGCTATGTCGTACCTAGTACCATTTGATTACGTTCTCATGATAACTTCCGGAATATTCATTCGAATATGGTGCGATCGTCAAATTATGTTCGTTTGAATGACAATATAACTATATAACGTACATTTCAGGACGATATCGAAGGCTCTCCGTTGGCTGCCGTTTATATCGTGGATGATGTTTGCAAGTGAAGCCATCTCAATCGCTCAATGGGATGGAATAGAATATTTGGGTAAGGACACAAAAATATGAACTTTTTAGACACCACAGTACGACGATTCACCATATCTATATGGTTAACATATTTAGAAATAATAATAATCTTGTTGCATACGGTTACATATATACTCAAAACTTAGATATTATCAATATTTCAGATTGTGAGGACATTCCGGATAAGGCTTGTCTACACGACGGAGACGACGTCCTGCAACAATACTCTTTCGGTAGCAGTCATTTGGCCTTGGACTTTATCGCTCTCATAGCTCAGTATTTTCTTTATCACGGCTTAGCGCTGTTATTTTTGCAAAGGCGAGCATCAAAAAGTTGATTAGAATAAATGTAAAATAAAATAATTTTTGCCGTTCACGTACAGCAAAGTTTTCCTCATTCCTCATGGAATGTACTAGAAAGCCAAACAATATTCGAAATCCAGTCATAATTTATAGGTTGATTTTTAAAATACCTATTGATCATTATTATGAATAATTGTTGAATGATATTTCATTAGTTTTTATCAGCAAAACGTTCTACCTAAGGTCAATGTGAAAGAAATCAATTTATGGAAATATTGTTTAGAACAGTATTGAAAATTATCGCAAGTGTGGGAAACTATTATTGAAATTCTGTTGAATGTTGAAGAAACCAGGTGTACTATGGAGCGTTAGAGAGATGGAAGTAATAGTGATTCGTTTTACTATGCTATAACAAGTACGGAGCAGACGCCGAAAATTATTAGAGGATGAAGCTATTGCGAAGAGTAAAATCGGCAAAATAACTTTGCTGTTTCACCTTTTTCTTTGCTGTCTAAACCTTTCAGGCCCAAATTTTTCTAAGCGGTAATTACCTAGTAAATGCGATATATGTTCCATTTGTTTTCGTGATTAATAATGGAGAAATTACAAAACATGTTGAAAAATATTTTTTTCGAAATGTACTAGATCATCCAAACTGTCCTTGAATCCAAAACTTGCGATCTACAACCACGACTCATGAAGAACAGGAGACATGTTCAGATGGTTTTGGGATATTCTGGGGCATCGAAC
Organism: Armigeres subalbatus; assembly: GCF_024139115.2. NCBI lineage: Eukaryota > Metazoa > Arthropoda > Insecta > Diptera > Culicidae > Armigeres > Armigeres subalbatus. Next base: position 64,060,753 of record NC_085141.1, on the reverse strand, counting down.
CGTTCATGAGTTCAGAACTTGTGATCTACAGCCACGAAACTAGCTTTTTGCGGCACTAGAATCATGAATGTGTTGTTTATTCAACCATATCCATAACAAAACTCGGAAGTTGGTTTTCTTAGTCAGCAGAATCAGGACGATGGTTGTGGTCTGCAGAATCAGCAGATGGGTTGTGGCCGTATCGTATAGTCTACCGTCTTGAAAAAGGCCACAACCCATTGGCGCTCTGATGTTGCATAAAGAAGAAGAAGAAGCAGAAAGATGATAATCGAAAAAATCTCCACGAGAAACCATACGAAGGATTTTTTAAAACTCTTCTCAAAAATTCTAGAAATAATTCAATTAAAAACGGCAAGCAGTACGAGGTTGGACTTTTCTTCTACTGTGTATTAAGTGTAATATAACAAAATAAAATTTCGAATAGTAATATCGTGTTTATTACACAGTAGAAGAAAACCCGTACTGCTTACCGTTTTTAATTTAATTGCTTCTAGAATTTTTGGAAAGAGTTTTAAAAACTTCGTCGTATGGTTTCCCATGGTGATTTTTTCTATTGTCATCTTTCTGCTTCTTCTTCTTCTTCTTCTTCATGCAACATCAAAGCGCCAATCTGCCGAAACGTCGAACAAGTAAGGATCTGTCTCATTTGGAGAATTAAACTTAAAAGTGACAGTTCAAAAATTAGCAAATAACCCGGTCATAAGAATGGCTGGTGCTACCTAGCAATTTCAATAAGACATCGATGCAAAATGATTCGATATCTGTGAGCAGGGTTATTCGATAATTATTGAAATGTCACTTTTAAGGCTTTAGTCCGATTCGCGAATTACAATCAAATTAAACTTGAAAATGAGAGCTCAATAATTTTCAAATAACCCTGTCCGTGGAGCAAGATAATTTTTGACAGATATTGAATCGTTTTTAATATGTAGATGTTTTGTTGGTCTTGCTGGGTAGCACCAGCCATTCTTATGAGCGGGGGTTTTCATTATTTCTGAACTGTCACTTTTAAGTTGAATTTGATTTTAATTCGCGAATCGGACCAAGCCTAAGGGTCTGTCTCAATTGGATACGACGGAGTATTACGCTTAAGTCTCCCGGCCGGTGTGAAAATAGAAGGCTTCGCGGATGACGTAATGCTAGAGGTAACAGGAGACACTCTCGACGAAGTCGAACTGAAACTTCATACGCGATTGGCAGAGTGGAGGAATGGCTCAACTCGAGGCAGTTGTCCTTGCACACCACAAGACGGAAGTCGTGGTGGTGCATAACCGTCATGGGGTGCAGCGAGCGAGGATAAGGGTAGGGACCTGCACAATTAGCTCCGTGAGGTCTCTTAAGCGTCTGGGCGTGATGATCGGTGGTAAGCTCGATTTTACGAGGCAGGTCGATGATGCATGTCAGCAGGCTTCATTGGCGATACAATCTTTATCACGAATAATGTCCAACAGATCGGCGGTGCATAGTCAAGTGCGTAGGTTGATAGCGGGCGTAGCATTGTCTATATCATCCGCTATGAATTGTACCGGCATGGGTCGTAGCACTAAAGGCAGAGTACAATGTAAAAAAAACTGATCAGAGTACACCGGCTGATGTGCCTACGCGTCGCGAGCGCATATCGCACCATATCATATGAGGCGGTATGCGTTATAGCTGGGATGATGCCAATAGACATACTCCTAGAGGAAGATGTGGAGTACTACAACGAAAATGACTCGGTTCAAGTGCGACGTGTCAAGAAAGCAACCTCGGGACACCGCAGTCAAAGGTCGTTGGACCCACAGACTGATTCCAGATGTGTCCAACTGGGTCGATAGAAAACATGGTCAGGTCAACTTCCACCTAACACAGGTGTTGTCTGAACATGGTTGCTTTTAAAAATTCCTACACAGGTTTGGCTTCGCAGATTCTGCGGAGTGTCCAGAATGTGTAGGTGAGGTAGAGTCGGCAGAGCATGTGATGTTCGCATGCCCGCGATTCGAGGTAGAACGCAATGCCATGCTGCTTGTTAGCGGTATGGATACAACCCCGGACAACCTCGTCGAGAGGATGTGCCGGGAGGAAGTTATATGGAATGCGGTGAACACAGCATCTCAACAGATTATGTCGAAACTGCAGCGGTGGTGGCGTCTTGAACAAAACCAACGAATGCAGAATGAAGTGAACACTTTGCTCACCCCGACAACCAACATGTCGCGGTTGGGTTGCGGGGACCTTCGTATTTAGATATAGAGGTCATTGCGGTTCATGCGCGGTGGTTGTTGTCGGGGTGCTCGTCTCCAACGTGAGATTATGATACGGACCGCTAGGTTACTATCATAGCTTGCGATCAACGGGTGGTGAGGTTACCACCCTTGAAGTCGATGGGTATTAACGTCAAGTGCGTTAGCATATAGGCGTGAGCGTTCTCAATAGTCCCCCCTGATGTATTGATTGCGGGCCGGGGGTACGGACTGGCGAAAGGGTTTTGGTTTTAGTGGGTCGGGTAACATACCCATCCCCACACTACCTGAGTTAACCTCCTCAGGTGTCTGGATGCAGATTTCCGTTTACCCTTGCTCAAAAAAAAGGGAGTTTTTTATCTACCCGTGGTTTCCAGTATACACCATTTTACTCATATGGTTTTCTCTTTACTCCATTTTTTATTGCGCAAGCAATGCACACTGTTCTTAACTGATGTTTTACTTTACTCGCCATTTTCTTCAACAGTTTTCGTTACTCGCCGTTTTGATTTTGCACCGAGAGTTTTCTTTACCCATTGTTGTTTTGCGGAAGGTTTTCAATACACGCGCAGGCGGTTTACTTTACTCGCCATCTTTTTTCCCTTTTTCTGGTGGTTTTCAATACACACCGTTTTCCCCTGACGGTTTACATTACACGTCATTGTTTAACTGGCGGTTTTCTTTACTCGCCATTGTTTTTGAACCGTGAGTTTCCTTTACTCGACATTTTTCCCGGCGGTTTTCAATACACGCCGTTTTTCTCAAGCGGTTTTTACACTTTTTGTGCAGGCGGGTTTCTTTGCAGACCTGTTTTCATCGCAAAGTTGCAGTTCTGTTCTGTCTTACCTCATTACTTCCAGCTTTTTGCAATGCGACCACCGTCACTTCAATAAAAACTATCACGACGGTTCACTTTTTGACATTAATCACTGCGCACATTTCCGGTATGTCCCATGACGAGTGATTTCTTTTCAGATTTCTTATTTGTCCTGATTTTTGCCGGTCCTGTCTTTGGTCGCCAATGTAAATATCCATCAATTGTAAGGAATCACTCGACATGGCAGTCAATCTGTGCACTGCAAGTTATTTGCTTAGGAAGCTCCGCACTTCCTGATAGGATGCTGACGCTATGGTATGCACCTCACAAGGACGATGGTGTTTTAGGGTCTGTCTCATTTGAATAATTAAACTGAAATTAAACTTAAAAGTGACATTTCAATTAGAGTTTCCATCCCGGGACATCCCGGGACAAAAAATCCCGGGATTTAGGAAAATTCGGGATTTCCCGATTCCCGGGATATTATTTTTGAAATCCCGAAAATCCCGGGATACCCGGGACAAAAAAACTGTTTCACTTCCGGTTCGCAAACAGTGTAATTTTTCTTCTTACAAAAGTTATTTGTTTTGAACGCGAAACCCAACTTAGGTGATAAACTCATATCATATTTTTATACCTCCCATCAGACATGATTTTTTTCTCCAAGTTTGTTTATTTGGTAGACTCAGGCATGTATACGGGGCCAAGGTTTTTTGTGATGCACAATCGATATCATTTTATTATTAAATTGGTAAGAGAGGAACATACATGAAAATATCGGAGATAGTTAATAGAACACCTTCACAAAAAATATTAGATTCTCCTATACCACTCAATGGAGGACTACTGACTGATGCTTTTTACAGCAGCTACAGCTCTCTATTAATTAAACGACACGTATCTATAGTACAAGATCAGCTACATCTATTTGGCGCCTTCTTTCTACCCGTCTCCCGTCTACAGCGAGGTTGTGTACACTAGCTGATATTCGCCTTGCTAATCTCCTCGTGCCATCCACCATTGAGGCAGTCTTCCTGAGCTTCTTGCCTACAAAACAATTCTTAATCCAATTCATGTCCTTACAATCGACGTTCGTACAACAAACTTTCCAGCACATGCGCAAGTACAAGTGGTCCGACCACGATGCTCTACCTATTTTTTTGGTTCTTACTGCTGCTCAGCAGCTCCTGACCAAAGCTTCGCTTAGACTCCTACTGCCCAACTAGCAAGCTACCGAAAGTTCGAACCTCCCACTGAATTCTGTACGGCGCTACCCATGATTTTCGCAGCCAATGCACGATGCCACGAGACTTATGCGCCCGATCCATGGATCCCGAATTGTGATTACGTTTCTGTAGATAATCCATCGACACTATGTTTAAGATCTGAAATCTTCCTGGCAGTGTTGTAAAATGTCATTTGCATTCGTCTGCATATTTTTCCCAGAACTTTTTTCAGGCGATAGCTATCAACTCCTGAGGTATGGCGAACTTATAGCGCTTAAATGTACCTACAACTTTGTCCAACAAGACATTGCTGTAAATATGTAATCTGAGGCGTGGGAGGCAAAATGTCATTCAAATGACATTATGTCAAATGACACGTGACATTTTGGAGAGTTTTGACTTTCCAGCCGCAGATGTTATATTTAGAGTAATGTACCCTTGGACAAAAATATAGCCCTACTCAAGCGTTATGAGTACATCTAAAATTATGAAGTAAATTTGGCTTCTGAAGAAACCTGTCATAAGACGAGTTTAAACAATCCCATTGAATTCCACCACTTAATTGTATCCTGACAGATACGTATTTCGACCTCAACAGTAAGGCCGTCTTCAGTGTCTTGTACTTGACTCGACTTGTCGACTCGACTGTTGAGGTCAAAATACGTATCTGTCAGGATACAATTAAGTGGTGGAACTCAATGGGATTGTTTAAACTCGTCTTATGACAGGTGAAAACATTCCACTAAAAAGCTCAAAATAATTTTCTTATCAATTCTGAAGAAAGTTATGAACAAATTAGTCAAATGACATGCAGATGACATTTTACACGCCTGCTTCATGGACCATAATCTGTTCCAGGGTTGTTAATCGATAAAATATCGTCGTCAATTTAACGCCTACTTCGATAACGATAACGGTTGTACGATGATGTTTCGTTGACGATAAAGTGAGCGTTGATTTAACGTTGAGTCGAGTAGGTACTCGTTGATTTATCGATAATTATCGATTCCACTAGGGTAAAAGTTCCGATAGTCGTGGGTGTTCCTATAGTTGCGGTAGTGCTGTTCTTACACAATCTACGTATTTAACGCAGCAACCCATATAGTCTATCAATTTGTTGATCTGTCATTACACGAAATACAGGAAAAGAGGTTGAGAATTGCATCAAAATTGGTAAAGTATCACTAAAATACCATTTCCTTTCCTCTGCTTTGCACCAATAGTTGCGGTAGTGTTCCTATAGTTGCGAGTCCCATATGAAAATAATGGGATTCGCAACTATAGGAACACGAATTAAAAAATACCGCAACTATTGGAACACTGCACCAATAATTGGAGGTACCATTTTAGGTAACAATGATGGATGCTGCTGCAATCAGGACCCCTTTCGGATCAAATATAATTAATTAACTTCCATTTGCACCCTTGAGGTAAGTGAAATGAAGTATAGGCTTGGTGTGAACCAACAAATAGTGGTGGAGCGTGCTTAGTTCCTCCACTATTGGGTCTTTTATCCTACGCATCTTCCATCTTTCGTCACTATGGTATTGAATGCAATCCCAGCAACTGTCTAAGCCCAATGCATTTTCAAAACAATGCAGACAGTCAAGCCGACTGCAATCGCCAGCGAACCCTTCTTCTCGGACTCGGCGATCATATATTCCAAAAGGGCACTCTACCTTCCGAGAAAAACGTGAATATTATTTGCTTCTTGAAGTTGTTTTTTTTTCGAAAGAATCGATTCAAATTAGAATTGAATTGAGTTCCAATTTGAACTCTGTATTATCTGGCCTTTCTAAAATAAGAACATTACCCTTGAATTAAATCGTTTTTAAATAAAAAAATAAGTTTTCTAAAACAACGAAAAATCCCGGGATCCCGGGATTTCCCGGGATATACGAACAACTTCATCCCGAATCCCGGGACAACGAAAATGGCCGGGAAATGGAAACTTTAATTTCAATAATTACCAAATAACCCTGCTCGCAGAGCAAGATTAATTTTGACAGATATCGAATCATTTTCCATCGATGTCCTATTGGAATTGCTGGGTAGCACCAGCCATTCTTATAACAGGGTGATTTTTTAATTTTCGAACTGTCACTTTTAAGTTTAATTCTCCAAATGAGACAGACCCTAAGTTTAATTTCAGTTTAATTATTCAAATGAGACAGACCCTAAAACACCATCGTCCTTATGAGGTGCATACCATAGCGTCAGCATCCTATCAGGAAGTGCGGAGCTTCCTAAGCAAATAACTTGCAGTGCACAGATTGACTGCCATGTCGAGTGATTCCTTACAATTGATGGATATTTACATTGGCGACCAAAGACAGGACCGGCAAAAATCAGGACAAATAAGAAATCTGAAAAGAAATCACTCGTCATGGGACATACCGGAAATGTGCGCAGTGATTAATGTCAAAAAGTGAACCGTCGTGATAGTTTTATTGAAGTGACGGTGGTCGCATTGCAAAAAGCTGGAAGTAATGAGGTAAGACAGAACAGAACTGCAACTTTGCGATGAAAACAGGTCTGCAAAGAAAACCGCCTGCACAAAAAGTGTAAAACCGCTTGAGAAAACGGCGTGTATTGAAAACCGCCGGGAAAATGTCGAGTAAAGGAAACTCACGGTTCAAAAACAATGGCGAGTAAAGAAAACCGCCAGTGAAACAATGACGTGTAATGTAAACCGTCAGGGGAAAACGGTGTGTATTGAAAACCACCAGAAAAAGGGAAAAAAGATGGCGAGTAAAGTAAACCGCCTGCGCGTGTATTGAAAACCTTCCGCAAAACAACCATGGGTAAAGAAAACTCTCGGTGCAAAATCAAAACGGCGAGTAACGAAAACTGTTGAAGAAAATGGCGAGTAAAGTAAAACATCAGTTAAGAACAGTGTGCATTGCTTGCGCAATAAAAATGGAGTAAAGAGAAAACCATATGAGTAAAATGGTGTATACTGGAAACCACGGGTAGATAAAAAACTCCCTTTTTTTTGAGCAAGGGTAAACGGAAATCTGCATCCAGACACCTGAGGAGGTTAACTCAGGTAGTGTGGGGATGGGTATGTTACCCGACCCACTAAAACCAAAACCCTTTCGCCAGTCCACCAGTCCCGGAGCGCAATTAAGCAATACATCAGGAGGGGACTATTGAGAACGCTCACACCTATGCTAACGCACTTGACGTTAATACACATCGACTTCAAGGGTGGTAACCTCACCACCCGTTGATCGCAAGCTATGATAGTAACCTAGCGGTCCGTATCATAATCTCACGTTGGAGACGAGCACCCGGACAACAACCACCGCGCATGAACCGCAATGACCTCTATATCCACATACGGAGGTCCCCGCAGCCCAACCGCGACATGTTGGTTGTCGGGGTGAGCAAAGTGTTCACTGCATTACAGGTCCCCTTACTGCATTCGTTGGTTTTGTTCAAGACGCCACCACCGCTGCAGTTTCGACATAATCTGTTGAGATGCTGTGTTCACCGCATTCCATATAACTTCCTCCCGGCACATCCTCTCGACGAGGTTGTCCGGGGTTGTATCCATACCGCTAACAAGCAGCATGGCATTGCGTTCTACCTCGAATCGCGGGCATGCTTACATCACATGCTCTGCCGACTCTACCTCACCTACACATTCTGGACACTGCAGAATCTGCGAAGCCAAACTTGTGTTTTTTAAGCAACCATGTTCAGACAACACCTGTGTTAGGTGGAAGTTGACCTGACGATGTTTTCTATCGACCCAGTTGGACACATCCGGAATCAGTCTGTGGGTCCATTTGATCGCTGCTCTCTTGACACGTCGCACTTGCACCGAATCCCTTTCGTTGTAGCACTCCACATCTTCCTCTAGGAGTATGTCTATCGGCATCATCCCAGCTATAACGCACACCGCCTCATATGATATGGTGCGATATGCGCTCGCGACACGTAGGCACATCAGCCGGTGTACTCTGATCAGTTTCTTTACATTGTACTCGGCCTTTAGTGCTACGGCCCATGCCGGTACACCATAGCGGATGATATAGACAATGCTACGCCCGCTATCAACCTACGCACTTGACTATGCACCGCCGATCTGTTGGACATTATTCGTGATAAAGATTGTATCGCCAATGAAGCCCGCTGACATGCATAATCGACGTGGCTCGTAAAATTGAGTTTATCGTCGATCATCACGCCCAGATGCTTAAGAGACCTCACGGAGCTAACTGTGCAGGTCCCTACTCTTATCCTCGCTTGCTGCAACCCATGACGGTTATGCACCACCACGACTTCCGTCTTATGGTGTGCAAGGGACAACCGCCTCGAGTTGAGCCATTCCTCCACTCTGCCAATCGCGTATGAAGCCTTCAGTTCGACTTCGTCGAGAGTGTCTCCTGTTACCTCTAGCATTACGTCATCCGCGAAGCCTTCTATTTTCACACCGGCCGGGAGACTTAAGCGTAATACTCCGTCGTACATAATATTCCACAGAACCGGTCCGAGGATCGATCCCTGTGGAACACCCGCAGACACTACGATCGACTTTTGACCAGCATCCGTGTCGTATATCAGCACCCTATTCTGAAAATAACTTTTCAGTATCCTGCACAGGTAATCCGGAACTCTCAATCGGTGCAGGGAGTCAGCAATAGCTACCCAGTTAGCATTGTTAAACGCATTTTTAACATCAAGTGTAATCAATGCGCAGTACCTAATACCTCGCCTGTTCAAACCTCTCGCTATCTTGGCCGTATCCGTTACCGATCGAATTGCTTCGACGGTGGAACGACCTTTACGGAAGCCATACCAGTACCAGTACGCTCGGTATAGGTCGACAATCTGTTCAGAATAACCCTCTCAAGCAGCTTACCAACTCCGTCGAGGAGGCAAATCGGTCTGTATGCCGAAGGTTCTCCCGGGGATTTCCCAGGCTTGGGCAATAGCACCAATTTCTGTCGTTTCCAACGATCTGGAAAGTTTCCTTCATCCAGACAACGTTGGAGGCAGCTCCTGAACATATCTGGAGCGGCAAGAATCGCGTGTTTAAGGGCCAGGTTCGGAATACCATGCGGACCCGGCGCCTTATTGAGCTTAAAACCTCTTGCGGTTTCGATAAGCTCTTCGATAGTCACTAACGGGACCACGTCAACCGACCCATACGGTGTATCAGGCCAGTCTGGTGAATCATGCTTCGGGAACAGCCCTTCAATGATCCTAGCTAACATCTCCGGAGATCTCTCAGGAGGTGTGCTATTTGTTTTAGCCATCACTATCCTGTAAGCATCCCCCCATGGAGTGTTGTTTGCCATACTGCACACCCTTTCAAAGCATGCTCTTTTACTACACTTTATTTCGTAGTTTAGAGCTCTGCTTGCTGTCTGGAATGTCCGGCGTCTATCTAGTCGATCAATTTCGTTTCTTGCACGTCGTAGTCTTCTTTTGGGTTTAAGGCAAGATCTACGAAGTTCAGCTATCGCGTCAGTCCACCAGTATGCTGGTTTGCGGTTCCCATATGGCTTACACTTCCTTGGCATAACCATGTCGCAAGCTCGTGTCAAGACATCGGTCAATTCGTCACCATTAAGGTTCAAGGTCCAATCTTCCCACTGTAGTGATTCAATCAGCAGTTCTCGATCGAACTGTGAGGTGCGCCATCCTTGGTCAGCACCTCTGACCTTTCTCGTAGCTCTAGATCCAGTGGGGGTAACCAACCATAAAACGAAGTTCCTTATGGTCACTAGCTGTATACCCTTCATGTACTCTCCAATCCGGATTCAACGTCCATCCCGCGCTGCAGAAGGTAACGTCGATGCATGATTCACCGTTCGGTCCTCTGAATGTTGACACTTGGCCTTCATTCAGCAGGACTACCTTAAGTCCCGCTAGAGACTCTAGCAGTGTGACGCCGGTGACTTACGGATTTTTCGGATGTAGAAAACATACACTGTAGAACTGTGGTCTAGAACTAACTTTATTACTAATGCTAAGCCGTATATATAAATGAATGTACAATATATTCTACCTGATTTTGACTCATTATCTTTTGGGTCCCTTTCTTATTATCTCTACTTTGTTATCGCCGCCACTATCGGTGCGTCACTATTTTTGTTACAATTTATGGGTCTCTTTCTTGGTCCTTCGTAGAAGATTAGTTTATGACATAATTGTCTCGGGTAGCAGAGAATTATCAACTATGCGCATATTGCAACTAACAATATGCCATGCGGTGCGCTGTATAGCTTAACGAAAATGACAACTTGAGTTTGAAATGCAAATTGATTGATTCGCGTTCGTTACATTCCGGACCCCGTAAATCTACTAGATTTACAATAATAACTGTCGATAAGCGATTTATTACTTATTATGAAATGATATTGATATTGTCTTTTTACTTAGGACTAGACATTTGTGTTGATTTTGGATACACATTTCCTCTATACAGGTTCATTTCTGTTTCTTCTGTTTCATTGTTTGGTTGTTGATTCTCTTCTGAACATCTATTATTTTCCATTTTGTTTACCGTCTCCCTTCTAATGTTTTTATGCGACAAAAAATTAGTTAATGAGTCCCAGAATGATGCTATTAGTTTCAACTGAAACCATAGATGTCATATAATATCTGACTATGTATGATTGTATCAACAATAAATTTTAAACCTCGAGCGAATAGGTAAATACCGATGAATGTTGACGTAGTGTTTCCCAACCATGTGCTCCAAGACAACACTTTGTTCCAGTACTTATGTATTGCACCATCAATTATTTTCTCAGATAATAAAGCATCAAATCTAAAGCCTTGAGTATTAGGATTTTGTCCAGCTAAAATTTTATAAACTACAGAAGATGCTACACGTCTTTCGCCTTGTTCATATATCATGTTCCTCATTTTGATTCGGGATTAAATCTGGTGAATCTAGTTTCTTCGGTTCTGAAAGTGGAATTGTGTCATGCCTTCCTTGAAAGTTTTGAGTTTGTTGAAATAAATCATCATTTGTTTCTAAAGATGGCTTTGGCTTTTGAATTTTCCGAACATCTAAAACTGCCACTTTGACGGCTGGCCTTTTATAAATACCTTTAGATGTTTTAATTTCAGCAGATCTTACTTGTCCATCTTTAGCCATTCTAACACTGATTACTCGACCTTTCAACCATGTTCCAGGAGGTGCCTTATCATCAGTTATTACAACAATATCGTCAACTTTAATAGGTTCAATTTGATTAGTCCATTTATTTCGTTTCAACAACAATGGAAGGTACTCTTTCGTCCACCGATCCCAAAAATATTTCCCATAGTTTTGAACCTTTTTCCAATGATGTTTTTCTAAGTGAATTGCTGTTGGATCATAAGGTGGTACATATTCTCCAGCACGACCAATTAGAATATGAAATGGTGTCATTATTTCGTCGTCGATATCTTCTACTGGTATGTGTGTTAAAGGACGAGAGTTTAAAATAAATTCTACTTGGATCAGAGCAGATCTTAAAATTGCTGGTCGTGGTAAACGACTACCATACTGCTTCAGCATTTTGTATAGTGATAACTTTATGATTCTAATAAGCCTCTCCCATACTCCGCCAAAATGCGATGCCGCGGAGGATTGAATGTCCATTTTAAGGCTAATGCTGCCGCATCACCGTTTCTCATTCTTTTATCAATATTCACAATTAGTTCTTTTAATTCATTGTCAGCTCCAACAAAGTTCGTGCCATTATCGCTGTAAAGGTGCTTAACTTTTCCTCTTCTGTTTTGAAAATTACGCAAACAGACAATAAAAGAATCTGTATCTAACTTCTCAGCCATTTCGATGTGAACTGCTCTACTAGACATACATGTAAAAATCACACCCCAACGTTTTTCTCTTGATCGTTTTACTGCAACTTCAAATGGACCAAAGTAATCCACTCCAGTATGCGTAAATGGATACAAGAAAGATTCGGTCCGATAATCTGGTAAGGGTGCCATCATGGGTGGTACTGGTTTTGCGTTAGCAATAATGCATTCTTGGCAATATTTCTTGACCTTTTCAAAAGTGACCTTTGTTTAATAATCCAAAACTTTTGAAGAATAGCTGCAATTACGACATTGTCATTCTGATGCAAATACCGTTCATGATATGTCTTTACAATTAAAAAGAAATATTATGTTCATATGGTAATATAATAGGCTTTCTTGCTGATTCGGGTCTGCTTCTTGCCGGTTCCTATCTTCCTCTTGCTCTGAGTACTCCATGATTATCAAGCATTGGACTCAATTTTCGTAAGTTGCTGGATTTTTCTATTTCTTTACCTTCTTTCAGTAATGTTACTTCCTCCGCGAAACAATCCCATTGAGCTTTTTGAATATCGCGTTTTCAACCAATTTTACATCATCATAATTAGTGCTACAATCAAAATCTGTTTTATTTTAACCCAATCGGTAAACTTTTTATTATTAGAGTTCGCTTAACTAAACGCCACCAGTCCGAAAAATAATCGTCCTGAATAAAAGAGTAAGGATGTATTCTTTGATGAATGTTTACATAGTTTCTCAGCTCTTCATCAGTTTCCATACTTACTGTCCAGTTTGGCCAATAACTTTCTGATTTTCTTAAAAATGATGGTCCGTTGAGCCATAATGATGCTCCCTTTTAATTTTTGTACCTTCATCAGCAGGGTTTAATGATGATTTTATATATCTCCATTGATCCATTGAAGTTGTTTCTAAGATTTCAGCAACTCGATGAGCTACGAATTGCTTATACCGCCTATGCTGACTATTAATCCATGCTAGGACAGTTTGGCTATCTGACCACATGACGCATTTTGAAATCGAAATTCTTAATTCTTTCCTTACGGTATTCAACAATCTTGTCCCTAATATTGCTGCTTGCAACTCTAAACGTGGTATAGATAACATTTTATTCGGTGAAACTCTTGCCTTTGCTGACACTATATTCACATCAGTGCCATTTTCAGTAACACTTTTCAGATACACAACGGCAGCAAAAGCATTTTCCGAAGCATCTCCGAACATATGCAATTCATAAAATAATGCATTTTTCAAGGTCATACATCTTGGAATCTTAAAATGGGTGACAAGTTTAAGCATATCTATCCAAGAGTTCCAAAAATTTGATAAACTATCTGGTAACTGGCTATCCCAATCAGAAGATTCTTTATGCCATTTTGTAAAAGAATTCTACCATGAATTGTGAAGTTCGAAATTAACCCTAATGGATCGTAAATACTCATTACAAACGAGAGAGTTTCTCTCTTTGTAATCAACCTTGTGAATTCCAATCGATCAAGTTTTAATTGAAATTCGATCAAATCAGTTGATGTATTCCAATAGATACCCAATACTTTATCAGTTGGTATTTCTTTATTCTCGAACCATTTTATTTCTGAAACATGAAGTCTTTCTGAAGGAATAACGTTGGCAAGCTGTTGCGAATTTGTAATAAAACTTCTTAGATGAAATCCAGCATACTGTTGAATATTTATAACACCCTGAACAACTTCAGATGCTTCTTTAATTTCATCAAAGCTATCCAAATAATCATCAACATAAAAGTTATTTTCAGAAGCCTCAGAAGCCTTTGGAAAATCATCCTTAAAAAGCTGTGCATTATAATTTTTCACTGCTTGAGCACAAGCAGGAGAACACGTTGATCCAAAAATCATTGATTCCATCACATATACGCTCGGATCCCTATCGGCCTCACATTGCCTCCAAAGGTATCTTTGTGCAGGCTGATCTTCCATAACAATTTTTATTTGCTGAAACATTTCTTGTATATCCCCTGTAACAGCGATTTTGAACTCTCTGAATCTTAGCAAAACACCGAACAAAGATTTTACTGTGTCAGGACCTGAAAGCAGTGCTGAGTTAAAAGATACTCCTTCTACTGCTGCAGCTGCATCAAAAACAATTCTTGATTTAGGTGGGACTTTGTTTTTATTTGTCACAATAAAATGAGGTAAATAATAGGTGTTTGGATGTTCCTGTAGCAGGGTTGGTTCGCTCTGAGGAGTATTCAAGTGAAGGTGTAAAAACTTCTCTTTCTCCATCTGTTATCCGAGTGTATTGTGCAGAAATACACTTTCTCTTTGTATGACAGAGCGTGCGTCATACACACTCGTCATCACACAAGCTCACAAGTGTAAAGAGTACAGGAAAATGCCAATTAGCTGTTTACCAAAATGCATACATTTAGGCTGTATTCTAAATCTTCCATAAAAATAAGTTGTTGTAAACGCCTAAACATAGACCATTTCTATACACAATAGCAAACCACACACGTTCGAAAATATTCTCACTCTTTATCGATCATGTTTCTCTAGGCTTCATTCACACGCACGTATAAACGCTCTCGAGTGTGAATCAATACACTTCTCTTTACTTGCCCAATCTCTGCACATTTCAAGACGAAGTGTGAGAAATGGCCAACCCTGTCCTGTAGTAGCTCACGTGGGCTAAGCTTACGGGCATAACCCTTTTTAACAAATCCTTCAAATGACTCAATTGCCCATTTTCTTAGCTCTGGTTTCCTAGCTAATGTCTTCTCCAACATTTCCAAACGTTTGAAAGCATTATTAAAACTTGGAGGGAAACTCATACTTTCAGTTTTCCACAATAATCCTATTGAGTAATGTCCGTTTTCATATTTAATTGTATTTTTAATAATTGATTCAGCTCTTTCTACTTCTGCTGATTTTGGTAATTTATTAACGACGTTGACTCCAAAGTTTTCAGTAGAACAATAATTTTCAAAAATTGCTCTCAAATCTGTACTTTCATGCTCTCTAATGCAAAAAGAATATGAAGGCTCACCTCTATATACCTTACCGAAAATCAACTATCCTAGTTTGGTACGCGCTGCCATCGGCGAGTTCTCGTCACTTACCCTTCTGTCGGTCGTCAACAACAAATGAGCGTGCTCCATGCCAATTAAAATCATGGGCTTGGCGTTGACGTATCCCTGAACTGGAACATCAGCTAAATAAGTGAACTCCTTCTTCATGTGTTTAATATCCAATGTTTGCGTTGGAAGTTCAATGTTCTCGATGGTCCTGACATCCTTCATTGAATAAGTTTTTCTCCATGTCCGCGTATCCACAGCTGTACTCTCCGGCTAGGTGATTCCTTTGAAACGTTCTGCGTCCAGGTTAATTCCAGTGGGTCTGACCGTCCATGGAGCCCAAGTTTATCCGCTACCGATTGATCCAAAAGGCTTAATGACGAGCCGGGATCAAGGAAAGCGAATGTTTCAAAGAGAGTTTTCCATTCTGCAACGTTACTGGTACTATTTGATAATATACCGTTGATTTCCGATTTCCATGATGATTATTGTTAGTTTTGTCCTTCTCCAGATTTTGATTTTCCTTGGGTTTCTCGACGGCTGATTTATGCAATAAACGATTGTGCATTCCCTTGCAACCGTCTATTTTGCATTCTCGCTTGCTTCTGCAAAACTTACTACCGTGTCCTTTGTTCAGGCAAGAAAAACACAGTTTCAATTGTTGAATTCGTTGTTGCCTTTGCTCAACATTGAGGTTTTTCAATATGTTGCACTTGAACGTTTGATGCTCATGCTTACAAACGTTGCACTGCATTTTTGAAGGATCGTTATGAATATTGATTCTGGGCTTTTGTTCCTTTCTTGTAGGTGGTGCTAATCTCCGTAATGTCGTTGCGTGAGTTTGCAGCCACTTATTCAAATCATGGAGAGTTGGCTGACTGACATTTCTTTGAAGCGCTTCTGTCCATGTTATCTGCATACTAAATGGTAGCTTTGATACTATGTCAGTAATTAACCGATAATCATGAAGGAATTCTGGCTTGGCCAATGTTTCCATTGTCACAACCAAATCGTCCAATGCGTTAGCAATATCGATTGTATGGAGTTTGGGTTGATTCAATGTTTTTGTCAGCTCGTTCAATAATTGCTGATAAATAGCCTCCGGTCTCCCATAAATTTCTCCAAGCCGTTGCATTATTTTAGGAACATTAGCTGCCCCTATCATCAAATTTGACACGCTCTTGGCAGCTTGGCCATACAGAGCTTCTTCCAATCTTGATAAATTTTCGAGATTGGTAAATCTACCTTCGGCAGATGTGTCATTAAAAATGCTTTTGAATTTCGGCCATTCACGAGCCTCTCCACTAAATTTTGGAAGCTTGATTAAGGCTTGCCTCGTCACATTTAAAGGACCTTCAGACTGACGTCTGTTTGCCACATCTTGTTGAATTTTCAGCGATTCATTTAGCTGGTTCGCTAAATCAAATTTCATTTTACGTCCAATAATTTCGCTCGTTCGTTTTCCAGATATTCGCATTTTGCGCAAAGGAATCGCTCTTCTTTTGTCGGCGTATGCTTAAGTTGCACACAACTAAGGTGGAACCACCTATCACAATCGTCACAAGACACCATATTATCCTTGGTGTCAGCTTCCTTGCATAAACGGCAGTTTCCGTTCTTATTTTCCACGAATTGGAACATAGCTTTTGATTTTGCCATCGCAAATGTTCACTTTACTATCACCTGGTTGTTTGCTGCTACTTTGCTTCTCTGTTTCCTTTTGCCGGATCTGCGCGTTCACTTCTGATGACAGCTTACAAAGGTATTTCCAACCTTTTGTTAATTCACACACTGCAGTTTCACTATTTTCAAAATGTCCAATGTCCTAGTTTCACTTGAATTACCACTCTGGGTTTTAATATTCAACACACAAGGTATTTTAGACACGATTCGTGAATATCTATTCACAACTTTCGAATGTTTGCCACTATTGGCTCAAGATTTGTAACAGTTAAATTTTGTGACAATGCACAACACTCAGACTGCACTCCTGGCGACAGTATACCACGTTACAAAATCAATCACTCTAGCTATTTATTACGACAATTTTTTTTTTTATTTTTGTCGGAGTCCTTTCCACTTATTCTAGTTGATCTCCGCGCGCCGGTATCACTGCACAATTTCAACACAACGTCGCGAGTACTTTCCTCTCTGGTAGTTCACCAAAATGTGACGCCGGTGACTTACGGATTTTTCGGATGTAGAAAACATACACTGTAGAACTGTGGTCTAGAACTAACTTTATTACTAATGCTAAGCCGTATATATAAATGAATGTACAATATATTCTACCTGATTTTGACTCATTATCTTTTGGGTCCCTTTCTTATTATCTCTACTTTGTTATCGCCGCCACTATCGGTGCGTCACTATTTTTGTTACAATTTATGGGTCTCTTTCTTGGTCCTTCGTAGAAGATTAGTTTATGACATAATTGTCTCGGGTAGCAGAGAATTATCAACTATGCGCATATTGCAACTAACAATATGCCATGCGGTGCGCTGTATAGCTTAACGAAAATGACAACTTGAGTTTGAAATGCAAATTGATTGATTCGCGTTCGTTACAAGCAGAATATGACCTCTAGCGTTGGTGTACCGGGATCCCCAGTCCACCGCCCACGCGTTGAAGTCCCCTGCTACTACTAACGGTTTTAGACCAGTTAGTTTAACCGCAAGAGTGTCCACTACGCTAGTATACTGCCCTATACTCCATCTAGGAGGATAATAACAGCTACAAAAGTAAATTCCGTTTACCTTTGCTATAACGAAACCCTCATCGTTAGGAGATGATATTATCTGAATGATTTGTTTATCGGCTTTATCGGTCATTTCTACTCAAAGTATGAGGGAGTAGATAATCGAAAGATAATTGAAAATCATTAGATTGAAAGCAGCCGGGTGGCATCCCTATATCACCCTATGGATTTGTTTTGCAGCCAACATTGCGCAATCGTATCCTTCTGACGTTTCTGGTTCCCACTCGGAATCAACAAAATTTTTGGTAAACAAAACAAATCCAACGAATCGTGTTGATCGTGTTGAACGATGAGCAAGTTGAGTGTTTATTATTATGTGAATTTCGGAAGTTTTGATTATTGTAACTAAAAAGTTGACTGGCGATAAAAATTAAACACTTTACCACAGCCGGGAATCCCGATGAAATCAAAATTTGTTGATGGAATCGCGAAAGGTAAGTGAACAACGTAAAATTCAAATACTTCTGTTTTGTTCTTTAGCAATCTGAAACTTTACCTTCAATCATTCACTCTACCATCCCGAAAGGTTCTCGATCTATTTCCGTCAATGCTTATCATAGAATTATATCTGCTTTATTCCAGGGTGTACCTATTTAATCTCTACAGCAGATGCTAAACGGATTGTTTACCTCGAGATATACAAAGTTCTGAAGAAACAATCAGCATGAATCTCTATCTGCTGGAAAAAGTAAAACATTAGCTGGTAAAATAAAACGAGGGGACGGAAGTACAAGTACATGGACACAATTTATCTGGTGAGTGGTGGAACTACATAAAAATGGATGTTTCGTTCGGACCGCTAGAGTCTCTGGCAAATAGTTGCTCTGCAAAATTATCTTTTATATAGTGAGAACACCACACCTGGCTTAGAAATCTTTTTTTTTTCACGGTAAGCATAGTAAACAATTTCACAAAATCAGAACTAAATACAGTGATTGTTTGATCGCTGCGGGGATAAGGCTGGAAGTATACTACATACATTAAATGCACACTACCAATAATCGCATATAAGTCCTATCGATCCTGGATCACATATTCATATAAGACAAATATGCGTTTGTGTATATTTCCAACTGTACCTGCGTGGGCGACGATGAGAAGCCGTGAATTGATATTCGTTGCATAGAACAATGGATATGTTTGCGTGTATAAAGAAAAATTGTACCTGTCGATTGCTGCTTCTGGCGCCGTTCCGCTGTAGGGCCGATGTCCACGTGGCGTTTTTCAAGCTGCGTGTAGGCCGCGTCCACGCAAGGTACCCAGCATCAAATGTAGTCGTGCACACGTATACGTGTGCATTACTCCATTTGATGCTGGGTAAATACCTTGCAGGGACGCGGCGTGCACGCACGTAAAAAACCGCTACGTGGACATCGGCCCGTGTCTTTTTAGATTAACCATAATAGCAGACCACTGCGTAGTATAAGTCGCGAATATGGAAGTGGGCTCGAGGGATGCCGTATATATACGCGTGTACACGCGACGTTATTGAATTTACTTTATGTCTGGTAGTTTCAATCTAAGTCGGTTAATTAATAGGAGACATTTATAAAAAGCCAACGAATTATTATTAATTTTTTTATTTGTTTTTGTATTTTTGTCATTTGTTTTTGAAATAGCAAAGCATACACTTAAGAATAACACAAGTAACCAAATTTATTAAACAGTACTGCTTTTCTTGTAGGAAATGATCTTCAACCCAAACATAATGAAGCCGGATTTACATTACGTGAGGACTGCTCTTAAAAACAGTATGCATGTGATGCGAAGTAGAAACAATTGTTAAAAGAGATAATAAAAAATAAAGATATGTACATATCGAAAATCTGACAATTCGGAACACGAGTAAAGTTACTTATCCCAGCATCAATTTCCCTCAAACAATATAAGTTTGGTGAGCTTTTGTCGGTTTGATGGTTTGAATACTTTCATTCCTCTGCAATAAAGTTTGATCTTCATGTTGAGATACACTGTAATCGTCTTTTTGATCATTCTAATCTTATGATCATCGATGGGGTTCTCATGGTCACCAAATGTTTCGAATAAGTTTTCTAATTCATCCTGAGTTCGAAGAAGCGCAGCGGAAACAAGCAAATCGTAGTATTTTCCGATATTTACGTCATGCTTGTCGCCAACCAGGTTCTGTAGTTGAAGAGAATAGTTGAAAGGTTAAATTGGATTCAAGACATGACTCAACACTAAACTCACTTTAAATTCATATTCAATTGCAGTGCAGATGGTTACGAGAGACTCAGTTATATTCCTGCTAGCAATTAAAGAACAAGATTTGCATTTCAGCCCGGCCACCAGTTTTCGTTGAACTTCTGTGATGTTTTCTCTGATCGCTAAATTGTGACCAGCATCACGTGTAAACAGGATATAGTCATTGTAGCGTGCATCCATGCCACGAGTGGAAGTTAGTGATCCTGAATCTAGATGCTCGTATTCATCGTGTGCTGAAATGTTTTGGACATCGTTTTTGACAACTTGAGCCTCATTTGAGATAGTCAAAGATTGCACGTCTTCAAAGTTACTACAGTTGCTACTGCTAGGATTCTTTATCTCATTGTTTACTATTAAACGTTTGTAGCTCGCTTTAAATTGAACACAGTTCGGATTGTCATTTGACCCATTCTTAGATCTGATTGCACCGAAGAAATTTTCCAAATGATCTTGACTAAATCTGTATGTAAAAATTTGTGCAAGGTCTGCATTTTCTTCCACGTAGGTCTTGAAAATGCCTTTGAAACTTTCTAAGGCAACTAAAAATCCCATAAATCCTGTCTTGCAGCGCGAGTCGAGTATGCTTGAACCATTTTGCAGACGAATAGCCCTAATATACAGATCGATATACTTGAATGCCTCGTAATACAAGTCGAAGTTGTGTTTGGAAAGAGGTCTTTTGAAATCCTTTGCGGTTTCGTTCATGCTGTTAGTTAAATCAAACAGATCGTTGAATAATGAAATGAATTCAACTGTTGCACTACATCCTGCGAAATCTTCATGTATGCCTCTCAACTGATCCAATGCAACTGCCACACTATTGCTTAATACTTGAACTGCAAGAACCACTTTCATTTTAGAATTTTCGAAATGCACATGCCGGTCACTGAGTTTTGGTGCCAGTTTTTGACCAATGGCATTCTGATATAAATTCAAGTTCTCTATATATTTCCACTCTACGACGCCATTAGGACCAATAAGTGATTTTTGGGCGTTTAAAGTGTTTCGTACTAACTTTAGCATATGAACGGGGTCCATCAGTACGAACACGTCATGATCTGACGCAGGGTGCTTGAAAGTAGTTTTAATAGGTACTGAACTACCACGAATAGAGCAACCCAATGCATTCGCAGTGGCTATGTTTGTAGTTGTCCCGTCGAACGTAAACGCTATTATTTTAACTCCCGCGTCATGAAGACTTGTCAGTACTGTTTTAATCAAATGTTTCTTCTCTTCGGCAGACATTCCGTTAATGAGAAAATAAGCTACTGGGATCTTCCAGGTGGTTTGGTCCTGATCTTGAACACTCGTCACCATGAATACAAGTGCTTCCTTAGCTACTGCTGTCTGTTCAATCGGTGCTGTATGACGATTGGAATGCTGGTGTACTACTCCTTCTAGCTTTTTGGTTTTCTCGTCCCACACCACTTGTTGTCGTATGGCCATCTCATCCATCATAAGGCAACCAAGCAGATGCTTTCCTTTGTCCTTCATTTCAGCAGCTTTTGTTTTTAATATATCCAAAGATTCTTTAGTAATACCAGGATCACCGTTCACCGTTTGATACCATCGAATAATGGTTCGAGGATACGGTAACGTGTTATTAAATGTGCGGCGTACATACGCATAAGCCTTTGGTGAATAAAAGTGTAGCGTTACAGCAAATCTGCGTAATTCTTCACTGCAAGGCCGGTTACGTGTGCGCGTGGTGAGCTCATGGAATAAAGCATTGCTTGTTGAATAATTCTAAATAAATGATATGAAATTGATTTAACAATGGAAGCATTAATCGGCTTAAAGATTCGATCCGATTTAGAAATACACACAGGTTTTTTTCACGTGATATATTACCCAGGTTACTTTACCAGGTCCCCAGGTAACTTTCACAACTTTTTAAATACCATTCGAATTATCTTTGATTTTTTTTTCCTGGGCTTAACTCATTGTTTTATTGACGCTAAAGGTGTTAAGCCCGTAGTCCACTTTTTGTAATATTGACACATATTTGTCAAGCATGCAGACTGATTGAATATCGTCATGGATTTGAGATTGACTTGACACATATTTGTCATTATGACAAACAATGTACTGATAGCTTCAATCAACTAAAAACAAAGCGTAAAAAACCCTGGGTGTACCTAGGTGTGACTCAGTGCCAGTCATAAGTCATGGGATCGAATCATAGAACCTACCTGCAGTACCGAACTACCTGTTTCAGAGAGGTAATGCTTTGAATTAAGTTTATTGATAATCTGCTGCATGCTTTCTAATTTTTCTCGGAGACGTTTTATTTGACCTCTTTGCAATTTAACAGTTTTTTGCGATTTCCTAAGTTTGGCTTGAACCTTAGGGAGTAGCACAAGTGCTTCTTCTGCAGATATATCTTGGTTGGCCACATCTCCAGCGTATCGTAAGGTCCTAATTTGATTGGAAAGGGCATTGAAAGCAATTCAACTAATTTTAATTGTTCATACCTTCTACGTTTCGGATTTGGAAGATTAACGTCTTCGACTTTTCTCGATGCGGATGTGCTTGGAATATGCAATCTACGTTTTTGAACCGAGGTTATTACGTCTTCGGAGAATTGGGAAGCGGATTTAGCTGGAATCTTCTGAATTGAGAAATTTGCATCTTCGATAGTTCCGAGAGAAGATGTGGAGAAAATCAAGCTTTTATCCTTTGGACGAGGAGGAATGATGTTTTCAGAAATTCGCAAGGTAGATGCAGTTGAGACTTGGAATCTACGATTTGAACCCGGAAGAACGACGTGTTCAGTGTTTTCCGAATCGGAAATAGGCTTATTCAAGCAGAGCTTAAGCGAGGGCATGAGGTTTGTGGTGATTCTTGAAGCGGATGTAGCCAGCGCATTTAATCTACGCTTCTGACTTCCGATTCCGAAAGCGAGTGTAGTTGGAATCTGACAATTTTGCTTATGAACCGGGATACTGGTACCTTCGAAGACTTCGGTAGGGAGTGTAGGCCAAATCAGGTTCCTACGCATCGGAAGCTGGGGATTTATGTCTTCGGTGATCCCTGAAACGGCTGTACTCGTATGATATTCTTGTTTTTGTATCGAAGGACTGGTGCAATCACTAATTCCGCAAGCGGATGAAGCTTCAAGCTGTTGCACTGAGGAATTGGCGGCTTCGTCAATTCGGAGAGCAAAAGTAGAATGAATCTGATTTTTACACTTTAGAAGAGGGGTGATAACTTCTCCAGAGATTCCCGAAGCAGATGCAGTTGAAGCTTGAAATCTTCGCGTTTGATCCGGTGAAACGAAATGTTCAGTGTTTCCGGAAGCGGAAATAGGCCGAATACTGAACTCCGAAAACGAAGGCAGGGTGTTTGGGATGGTTTTCACAGCGGATATTGTCGGTGCATTTAATGTATGCTTTTTAATCGGGCTTACGTCTACAGTTATTCCGAAAGTGGATATAACTGGAATCTCACAATTACGGTCTTGAACCGGGAGATCGATATTTTCGATAGCGCCTGTTGACCAAATCAGATTACTACACTTCGGAAGCGAAGGATTTTCGTCTATGCTGGTTGCTGGAACGGTTGTGTTTGTTTGAAATCTGTGCTTTTGGTTTGGAAGATTTACAAACTCGGTGTTACCGGAACGGGAAGCAGACTGAATTTTGTTCTTTGGGAGCAAAGAACAGATGTTTCTGGTAATTACGGAAGCAGGTGTAGCAGGAATGTGAGAAATACGTTTGAGGACCGGATTGTTGGTCTCTTCGGTGTTGCTACATACGGATGTCATGGCGATCAGAACTCTGGTATTACCGTTGATATGCGTAGCTTCATCAATGGCTCCGGAAGCGGATGGCAACGGTTTTTGAAGACCATCGCCAACTTCGTCGAAACCAGAATCTCTCAGATTACTAAAGATAAAATTATATATTGTGTTGCAGGCAATATCTAACGAAATAAATATATCATATCACACCTATCTGTTTCCCCAGAACTTCCGAAAAGTGTAGGGATAGCGGATATGTTTAGGAACCTTTTCCCGTTTTTTATTAAGAAGTCGGTTCCTCGGAAATGCATGGAACAAATTCTTATAGCTTTGAAATTGATTTCATCCGGATAAATTATTCTATTCTCGGCATTGGCTATTGCTTGTAGCCACAAATGTCTCCGAGTCGGATCTTCCGGAATTCGATGTGCCGAAATTTTTTCTTGTGGAATATCGGGAATATCATTTTCGTACTTGTAATTATGAAAATCACTTTCACATGATAAAACGAAACATTTCATATTTGCGCATAATATAGTAAACGAACCAGGCAAATTTAAATACAAATTATACAGTTTGTATACAGAATTTAATCAAGAAATATTGATGTTTATCTTTGTTTGTTTAAATCCAAATTTCAAAACAAAAACATGAGTTTGACACATGAGATGCTGGAGATGCTGGCATCAAAAACATGGCGTCGTGCCATCCACCTGATTGAAAGCCGTTCGCTAGGACGCGAACAAGTATGAAGCGATAGAAGGTGAAAGGGAGAAAGGAAGACCATCTATTGAACAGCACACAATCGAAGCGTGTATCTTCTTGCCTAACCCCCTGGTTGTGGACGGCTTGGTTAGTGGTATGGAAACCACCGTGCCAAGATAACAAAAAAAAATGAGGTTCTATCCAATAAGATCGAAATCAGGTGATTGGAAGAACACGTCACGATATGGACATACCGCCATGAGTGGTAGTGCGAATTCCGCATAAACCTGCCGATCGATAGAACTAGATATAAAACAAAACAGCACATGGGGAGATCGTTGCCTGGATCTTTTTGCCTGTCTTGGCACGGTGGTTTCTATACCACTAACCAAGCCGTCCACAACCAGGGCGTTAGGCAAGAAGATTCACGCTTCGATTGTGTGCTGTTCAATAGATGGTCTTCCTTTCTCCCTTTCACCTTCTATCGCTTCATACTTGTTCGCGCCCTAGCGAACGGCTTTCAATCTAATGATTTTCAATTATCTTTCGATTATCTACTCCCTCATACTTTGAGTAGAAATGACCGATAAAGCCGGTAAACAAATCATTCACCACAATTACGGTCGTAAAATCTGTTTCAATTATGATGATATTATCTCCTGAATGGGGAACCGCCCGCAAGTCCTCCTCACTGACCTTCGCCGCCTGACTTATCGCCAACTCCTTTTCCTCAGTAAAAAGGCGAATCTTCCGTTCTGCCTCCTTACTGACCTCTAGTAGGGACCTCCACTCCGACTTCGCCTCAACCACCACCGAGCAGAGGGTTAGTACGGCCTGTTTGAAGTCCCTACTATATCTGCAACGGTTGTCCAGAAAAGACATAATCACGTCCGTAATGTCCGTGATCACCTCCATTTTCTGGCCGCCGCCTTCCTCGTGGCTGGTCATCAACGACTTGATGACCCGGGTTAGAGTAGGGCCGTCGATTTTTACCTCAACCGGCATATCCTCTGACCCACCACGAGCCTTCCCGTCGCCTTAGCCCGGCGATCTTTGGGGTGACCTATTAAGGCTCCTTTTCGCCAGACCTGCCATCAACATCCTCAACAGTATTTTTGTAGGTTGAAAAAATCATTGCTATTGGGTCCCCCTTACGGCTGCTGTAGAATCCTGCTGGAGTAGTCGCCTATTGTGATCCCATGCTTATCTATACATATCTTGCAGAATGCAGGGAGGCCATGCGAGGGTTGACACTTGCGTGTTCAGAGCCAGATCAGCGCAAGTCAGGAATGTGCATCTGAGCCTACTCCCACGCAGTTTGTCAGACTGGTGACAGAATTGTACCGCCTGCTATAAGGCCCGCCTCGGTTTTACGGGACGTAGACAGCCTGGCCATTAGCCCATTCGCCAATTCAGGTCAGTGTCACCCAGCCTTACTAAGAGAATAGAATGACCCGACTACCAACCCTCGCTTCACAGTATTACAATATCCAAAGACAAAGCCAGTAGACATGCAGCCAGTATGCCATAATCAGGATATCTCTGGCGTTAATCCTGATGTGCCTAGAGTTTCCATTTCCCGGCCATTTTCGTTGTCCCGGGATTCGGGATGAACTTGTTCGAATATCCCGGGAAATCCCGGGATCCCGGGATTTTTCGATGTTTCCTTAGAAAACTTATTTTTTTATTTAAAAACGATTTTATTCAATGTTAAGGGGTAAAGTTCATATTTTATAAAACTCTCAAACAATATTTGATGCAGCGACCTGCATTACTGCATTCTAGCAGCGAGTAAAAATACTCTCAATGCATTGGTGAGCTAACTTCGTCCCCTATTCAGTATGATTCGGTTAGGCTGAGGAATTTTGTCCTCACTGTTGGTCATACAATAATCGTTTAACTGGGTGTTTTGTTAATAAAACCAAACTAAACAGTTAAGACATTTAAAATATTTTATTACTATTGAAAACTAAGACTCTTTTTTTTAATGATTGGTAAATTCGGTGACCTTCTCGAATTCCAATTAAATCCACGATTTAAACGCGATTCTGAATATTTGAAGGCGATGCAATGCTTGAAATAAGTTTTGTAAAACCAACTTGAGAATATTTGTACTTTTAACTGTAGTATACGTTACAGTTAACTCGATAATTATCGATAAATCAACGAGTACTCGATAACGATATCGTTAAATCAACGCTCACTTTATCGTTAACAAAACATCATCGTACAACCATTATCGTTATCGAAGTTGCCGTTAAATTAACGACGATAATTCATCGATTAACAACGCTGGAACAGATTATGGTCCAGGAAGATTTCGGTTCTTAAACATAGTGTCGATGGATTATCTACAGAAACGTAATCGCAGTCCGGGATCCATGGATCGGGCGCATAAGTTTCGTGGTATCGTGGGATCATGCATTGGCTGCGAAAGTCACGGGCGCCGTACAGAATTTAGTGGGAGGTTGGGGAGTTGGTCAGTAGGAGTCCAAGCGAAGCTTTGGTCAGGAGCTGATCAGCAGCAAAAAAAAATAGGCAGAGCATCGGGGTCGGACCATTTATACTTGCGCATGTGCTGGAAATTTTGTTGTACGAACGTCGATTGGAAGGACATGAATTGGATCAAGAATTGTTTTGGAGACATGAAGCTCAGGAAGACTGACTAAATGTTGGGCGGCGCAAGGAGATTAGCAAGGCGAATATCAGCTAGTGTAAACAACCTCGCTGTAGACGGGAGATGGGTAGGAAGCAGGCGCCAAATAGATGTAGCTGATCTTGTACTGTAGCTGCTGGAAAAAAAGTATCAGTCAGTAGCCCTCCATTGAGTGGTATAGGGGGATCCAATATTGTTTGTGAAGGTGTTCTATTAACTATCTCAGATTTTTTCATGACTGTTCCTCTCTTACTAATTTAATAATAAGATGATATCGATTGTGCATCACAAAGAACCTTGGCTCCGTATACATGCCTGAGCCTACCAACTAAACGAACTTGAAAAAAAAAACATATCTGATGGGAGGTATACAAATATGATATGAGTTTATTACCTAAGTTGAGTTTCGCTTTCAAAACAAATAACTTTTGTAAGAAGAGAAATTACACTATTTGTGAACCGGAAATGAAACAATATTTTTTGTCCCGGGTATCCCGGGATTTTCGGGATTTCAAAAATAATATCCCGGGAATCGGGAAATCCCGAATTTTCCCAAATCCCGGGATTTTTTGTCCCGGGATGTCCCGGGATGGAAACTGTGCCATTGGCACTCCCTGGGCTATTGCGTGCTTTGAGCGGCACACGGTCGCTTTGATAGGGCCTGCTTCCGGACTCATGCAGCGTTTTATAGAGATTTGGCAGAGCCCACTGCCAAACCCCACCACTACCTGGCAGGCCCCCTGACTCACAGATACCTAGGGGAGGGGTCGTCAGGCCCTTGGACATAGTCCCTATTGCCCCCAAGAGAAAAAACTCCCTGTGCATAACAAAATGGCGAGTAAGGAAAACCGCCGGAAGACAAAAATGCTAAATAAAAAAACATCCTGCTGGAAAACAAAATATGGCATATGAAGAAAACTACCGGAGTAAAATGGCGTGTATTGAATACCGCCAAA
Source organism: Armigeres subalbatus (assembly GCF_024139115.2). NCBI lineage: Eukaryota > Metazoa > Arthropoda > Insecta > Diptera > Culicidae > Armigeres > Armigeres subalbatus. The sequence continues at coordinate 64,032,608 of NC_085141.1, read as the reverse complement.
GAGAAAAGGCACGATGATTTAAAAAAACAAGAGTGGAATGTGAACAAATGACATATGCTGAAATCCGCCAAAGAGGAAAAATATAGCGAGTCAAAAAAATGCCGTTACAAAAAGGCTTTATAACAAAAATGTGATAAGTAGTTGAAAGGGCCCGGGTGTGACGAGCTCGGTGTTCTAGTGGCTACCGCTTCTGCCTTATAAGCAGGAAGTCGTGGGTTTAATTCCAGGCTCGTCCCTTTCCTACTTTGTATTTCTATCTTAGTTCTTTCTGTGTTTCACCTTCTACCAAAACGATTTCTACTGTTATGCATCGTACACACCAGTCAAGCAGTTTGTCGAACATTGACTCCGCCCCCAAGAAAACGCTTCGATTGCTGCTTTGTTTGAACGTGTGTGAAGCTGTTCGAATAACCATTTGACAGTTGGCGGCTCGGTTGGAAAAAAATTAAAAACGGTTTGATTTTGGTTTGAGTTGTCGGGGGTGCAGTCAAGGTTTGCCGAACATGTTTGAGCATTTGTAGTGAAGTTGCACAAACCCCCATATATTTTTTGATGGTTGGTGCTCAAGTTGGTGCTTCGGTCGTTCGTGTGTGATATTGTTGGTCGAATAAATTGATTGTTCATGCCGCTGTTGGTAAAACTTGATGAATGTTTGAATAAACGAGAGGTGGAGTCAATGTTGGTCAAACTGCTTGAACGTGTGTACGTTCCATTATAACCTCGCACACCATCCCAAAACCTCCCGTGGCACCTATGAGAGTTCGTAGAGTTATCTGCATCTTTCTTAAGTAGATGTCCAACTAACCATCCTTCTCCTTCCTCAGCATTCGCAAGGACGTGGCCAGGACAGATCTCGACTATTGGAGAGTGCATTGCTTCCATCTAAGAGATACTGATTAGTGATTAGTCCCAATTTAATACCTGTGGTAACGGAAAAAAGTGATGCTACTCTCATACAATAAGTAGTCTTGGTTTGTACCAGCTACGAATTTGTGCGAATTCCTCAATGCTAATGCTATGGACGAGCTCGGTGGTCTAGTTGCTACCGCTTCTGCCTTATAAGCAGGAGGTCGTGGGTTCAATTCCAGGCTCGTCCCTTTCTTACTTTGTAATTCTATCATAGTTCTTTCTGTGCTTCACGTTCTACCAACACGATTCCTACTGTTATAACCTTCCACACTAACAATCCCAAAACCTCCCGTGGTACCTATGAGAGGTCGTAGAGTTCTCTGCATCTTTCTTAAGTAGATATCCGACTAAACATCCTTCCTCTTCCCCAGCATTCGCAAGGACGTGGCCAGGACAGATCTGGACTATTGGAGAGTGCATTGCTTCCATCTAAGAGATATTGATTAGTCCCAAATCAATATCTGTGGTAACGAATGAAAGTGATGCTACTCTCATATAATAGTTCAGGCTTGTACCACCTACGAATTTGTGCGAATTGCTCAATGCTAATGCTAATGCAATGCTAATTCCTCAATGCTAATGCTAGTAGTTGAAAGAGCCCGGGCGTTTTCAAACAAACGTTAAAGAAGGTTGATCAGGCGGATAATATTGAGGTGAGTGGCGTTTTGTCGCACGCACACTTATTTTTGCTTCGTCATGTGTAAATACACTTATTTTCCTGCGTGTAACCTCAAAATTGATCTCTCACCACAATTGTCGTAAAGGAGTCAAAAAATATATGGAATTGGAACTCAAAGCTTCGAGGAATTGCCTCAGAAGCGTGTATTTTTTTTCCTTTAACGGCTAACGGTAAAATTGTTAGAGCGGCAAATTTAAACCAATTTGATAAAGAAATAACATTTGACTAAGAAAAATGAGATTCATGAAATGTGTTTTATAAAACGTTAGATCGCGATGTTGAGCGTCGTCATAAAACTTGTTACAATAAAGAGTGCGATAGTTTTGTTTTCATGGCTTGTTATGATTCAAATATGTTTTTGCCTCTCTTTTATTGTTATTCGTTATCTATTGAGAGCGATTTCTGCAAACCCTGGAAGCAAAACATATCTTACAGGGCAACAGCGAACATTTATATAAGGCGAAACAACAAACTTTACTTCATACCGGCAAAGGCAAACTATTAAAGAAAACAACGCATGACATTTCGCCTAATACCGGGTGAACACTAACATTTAAGGAAGGTACATTTTGCCTTACAACTAATTTGCTGTCATACCGTCTTCTGAGTTGTAACAAAAGACAATAGCCTTAACTTAGAGGAGGAGCCTTATCATATGATATCATGTATCTTGACTTGATGACAAAGTTCCCATATCTTATTTTCATTGACAATAATACTTTAAAGGGAAACGCATTGAAAGCACCAAATGGAGATGAGGAAATAAATGGTTGGTAGGAACGGATTACGAGCTACCTACTTTAGAATTAAATGTCACCCTTATAAAATACAAAATACAAAATAGTAAAACAAATACAATATACCCCGAACCTGTTTGTTTATCCATTCTGTCATATTACCAGGCCTTTGTGAAATTTCATCTACGTTAAAAAGAAACTTTTCTAATGCAACAGCAAATAAAACACATTATGTCTATATAATACTAAAAACGTATTCAATATAAATATTAAAGCTAAAAATTCATTTAAAATTATCTGGATCGGTATACTTAGCAGTAAATATGTAAAATAAAGCAGGAACGGGCACGAGTAACAGGGAAAAGTAGGATACACCATAGCGAATCGATATGATCCCATACGCTAGCAACAACCAATGGCCCACTAGAATTGTAGTTGTGATTTATATGAGTCATAGTTACGATTATTCAAATCGGAAGATGCAACTTACAGATAATGGTGACATTTCGCATCTGAGTGACGGAGTTTTCCAGCAGCGACTTCATCGTCTGGTCTAGTTTGAAGGAAAAATGAAGTGCATTCGAGACCACAGAGATTATGATTCCAAGGTAAGGGAATAGATGATCTGTAAATTGTGTTAAAAACATTGTTTCAAAGAATAATGATATGGATATTTAGAATTTTGGGTAAACCAAATTTGGTTTACTCGATTAGGCTTATTCTTAGTATGAACTTACAAATCAATCCTCCTGCCACAGCATGAAGCAGACAAAGTATGGGGAAAATGTACAATGCGTAATATACTGCCATTTTCCCGCAAACTGGTAGAGCTCTTGCATTTAGCACCGGCCGGATGATCATCATGAACGTAACACAAAATAAGTAGAACACGAAGATCATCGTTTGCAGAGGGTAAACTGCTTCCTGTGTACAGTATAGCGTCGTCTCATAGTTCGGTGTTGGATTGTGGAACAGTGTGTACCAATCGGATAGCCGGCGCACACCGCAAGAATTGATCCGCATCTCCCAGATTGGATCCGTAAATAGGATGGTTAGGAAAGCGGACAGCAGCACCTCGATGCAAGCGCTCGCGTGCAGGATCATTTCTCCCTTGGTGAACTTTCTCTGATTTTGACGGTTTAGATCAATACAGAACCAATGGATGATCAACGGAAGGATGGCCATGAAGCCCAGATACAACCAATCGTACTGGCTTAGGTCATTCTGGCAGGGCGAGCAAATGTACTGCTTGTCCACGCGGAAACCCCGCATACAAGCACCACATTCGCTGTAGGATGAGTTTTCCAGAAGCGTCCGACCACAGTATAGTCCTGGGCACTTTTCCACCGTTTTCTGCACACTTTCACCGATGAAAACCGCGGATCCAAAATTGTTTTCGTCCATAGCGAAATATTTTTATCAACTTTTTGTTTTGACATTTGCTTGAACAACAACAAACGATTTGTCCATCATAAATTACGTAACATTAAAATGGGCACGCAAAACTGAAAGTATGCTCTTTTGCAGGAGAATAATTCTAGAATAATTATTGGACTACCCATACACGGTTAGAAAAAAGTACCTAATTTTAGGTACTTTTTTTCTCTTGCATCTCCCACCCTCCCCTTTGTTGTCATCTGGGTGGTGCGGATAGAATCGATTTGGTTGTCAAACTGAAGCCAAAATTTTCTATTGTGCCGGAGCCAAACATTGAAGATTGTGGTTATGTTCGTTTCTGATCTAATATTGAGAAGAATACTTCATAACAATAGTTATTATTTTGGGAAAAAATAAAAATAAACTTTGTTTGAGTTTTGTATTCTTTGTAACAAATTAATATTCTCACATTATATTTCGAGTGGAAAATTAGTGGGAATGCAACCACGACCTCGGCCCAACTAACGAATTCGGTTTTTTGGTTGGGCCAACTGACAGCCATTTGAACACGTGTATTTCGACTTGAACATCACAAATGATGTCCAGTGACGCCCAATCCCGTTTTCCGTGTTTACATTGAATTTTGACGTACGGTTGCTTTTTAGTTGGGCCATGGCCCAACCAGCGGAGGCCCAACTAAAAAGTGACCCAAGTATTAAAATCCCAACCAGCGAATCCCGACTGTATGAGTTACCCATATGAAAAAATTCACAAAAAATCAAAGAAAATTCAGGTGCACGTGAAAAAGTGTAATGATGTTTATTATTATAAATATTTCTAATACTTTTTTGCCAAAGCAGGCGCTTAACGACATGTATAAGAAAAAACTAATACATCGCATTACCCGAATAGAAATAAATGGTACGCCGAATGGTTGATATTATTGGCATTCCATTCCACTTATAATCATTTTAAACTGTATGATACTTGTACAATTATATGATTGACAGAAATAAAACCACGATCATATATAATAATTTGCAGATTATACATGTTATAATAATGATTACCTGATATCATATTATTGTGTACGAATCTCACCATAAATAATTTAGATATTCACCAACACAGAAATGAAGTTGTTTCTTTTTCAGTGTGATAGTGACAATCGCATCGGCAACAGATCCAACTGCCATTCAAGTTTTTTTTTTCGAAGTTAATGACGGTGTGCATTGTGTTTGTGCGGAAGAAAACCTAAAATTAAACGGATTATAATGCATGTAAGTATAAACTATATTATACAAATCATGAATACCCAAGTAACACCAAGCATTACAATATTGCACATATATCATTCATAAATCGGCATGCTAAATGCTAATTGCATTAGATCTGTTTTAACGATGTGTTGTTGCATTTATTTATCAACTGTCAGACAACGATACTCTAAATCAGCAATACGAATGCAGCGATGCATTACTGGTGCTTTATTTCAACATGCCAAAGCAATGAACCATTAATTCGGTCTTATAATTGCCCTTTTCCACTTTAAATCAACTTTTAGGGCTGTGTTTTTTACAAGCATATATAGCTTCATGGTTACTTGGGTAATCTTGTGAATAATATATATTTATTGTTTATTTCCAGAAATATCAACCTCATACCGGGAAACAGTACGCCATTGCGCGAGCGGATGTGGTTGAGCAGCGAAAAAACGCTTGCGAAGGTGAGAATAGTTTATGATGGGCTTAATAACCATGTTATATAAAAATCAGCGCTGGCATTCTAATTATTCCATGGGGCATGCTTATCAAAAAATCGGGGCATGAAAAATGCACATCCAGGACTGATTTCAAGCTGTTATTCATTGTTTTCTTTGATTTCTTATAGGAACATGCAGCACCATCGAAATCTGTGAAGAGACACTGATTATCATCAAAAATCAATCAACAAAATTTCAATATAAGATGGCAAATAATAATTATATAAGATGATAAATTAAATGTAAATAAAACTTGTTTGATGATCATTTATTTATTATAAACTGAGAAAACACCTTCTGAACTATCATATCCAGTATCGTAGTTCATAGAATAATATTATACATCCTATAATACGGTTATCATATAATTAAATAATTATTACACGCTTTTCAATCTAGATTAAACACTGAATAATTATTTGGTCCGGAATTCGTTTTACGAAATCTCATACTACTAATCTTCTTTGTTAAAATCGATTATACTCCGAATCATTGCAAGAAAAATAAATGATGATAAACTAATGATATCTGGTAAAATCGCCCAATAAAAATATATGAAAAAATTGGCCTTTTTGAATGGTAACGATACTTAACGACCCATTGAGTGTATCATCTAAAATCAAATTATTATAGACGCTATCATGAATATTATTCGTAGTATAATTATTGTTTGATACTGATCATCAGAAAATTTAGCGGACTGTACTGTGGAGGGGTTTCTGTATTCAAGAAAAACGACCGATCTTGTACGTGGTAGATTAACAACTAACTTTATTTAACAAGAAAGAAAAGGCATGTGTAATATGTATGTTTGTCTCTTTTGTCATGTTGAGTGGTAGGGATGCACAGGTTGACGAACATCCTCCCCGGCGTTGAAATGTCGATTTCAATCCTCTTCATGGTCGAACGGCAGTAAACAAACCTCCGTGACGGCACGTTTAAACTCTCCTCCGCTTCCTAGCTTTACGGTTACAACACGGATGATTCCATCAGCTCCAGGGTGCGTAGCTACGATCCTTCCAAGCGGCCATTGTAACGGAGCTGTGTTCTGGTCTACCAGCAATACTAGCGACCCCTTCTTTATTTTCGTTGTCTTGAGCCATTTCGAGCGATTTTGAAGCTCCGGAAGATAATCCGATGTCCATCGTTTCCAAAAATGTTGTAACATAACTTGCACTAACTGCCACCTTGACAGTGTATTTTCTTTCAGATTCGAGTATGACGGTTCTGCTACAGCTTGCATTTCTCGACCGATTAAAAAATGGGCTGGCGTAATAGCTGTGAAATCGCTGGGGTCGTCTGAACTCGGCGCCAAGGGTCGAGAATTTAACACAGCCTCAATTTGTGTCAGCGTGGTGTACAATTCTTCATAGGATAGCCTTCGGTCACCGACGATACGCTTGAGATGATATTTAACCTGTTTTACGCCAGCCTCCCAAATACCACCAAAGTGTGGGCTCCGTGGTGGAATGAACGCCCATTCAATTCCATTATTAGCACAGTAGCTCAAAATTTTTCCGGTAGCGCTCTGGTTTTGAAATAACTGCCACAATTCATGCAACTCAGAACATGCACCAAAAAGTTGGTTGCGTTGTCGGAATGCATCGTTTTCGGTAATCCTCGTCGACTTGTGAAGCGCCTTAGAGCCGCTAGGAACGCATCGGTCGTCAGATCAGAAACTAATTCTAGGTGTATAGCACGGGTCTGCATACACACAAATAAGCTTACATATGCCTTTGTTATTTGGGGCTTGCGAGCAGCTGAAGAAGATTTAATAAAAAATGGTCCGGCGTAGTCCACACCGGTGTTCGTGAAGACAGGAGCAGGACGGATGCGATATGATGGCAGGTCACCCATCATTTGCGTTGTCTTCAAAGGGTTTGATCTGAAGCAAGGTATACAGCTTCGAATTACCTTGCGAATCGTACTTTTTACATTTAGTGGCCAATACCGTTGCCGCACAATCGCGAGCAGACCCTTCTGCCCGATGTGCGAGTTTTCCAAGTGCAAATATTGTATGAGTGCTTCGGTGACTGGATGTTTAGAAGGCAGTAGCATTTGATGACGACTATCATATGGTATAAAGGCTCGTTTGAGTCTTCCACCTACACGTAAAATGCCGTCTTCGGGGTCTATGAAAGCCTTCAATCCGTTGAGACGATGTTTGGTATTCTCGCCACTCATCAATGCAAGGATTTCTGGTTTGAAAGTTTCCTGTTGAATCAACCGCACTATCAAAAGTATCGATTTACTAATTTCGTCAGCAGTGAGTGAGCCTTTGATAACATTCTTCTTCTTGGACATAATGTAATTCAGGAAACGTGTTAAGTAGGCCATGCTACGAACGATCTTCAAAAAACTGCTGACCTTGTCAAAAATAGACAGTCGTTCAACAGGAGCGGTCGCAGTTAGCACTACACCAGAACGCAATTCCGGCAACTCTTCGTCTAGCATCTCGGCTTCTTCGGCCTTTTCAGCTACAGAAAGGCAGTTGAGCATTGATGGTCCATTCCACCATATATTCGATTCAATCAATTTCTTCGGATGCTCGCCGCGAGATATTAGATCGGCGGGGTTTTCGTTGGTGGGAATATATTTCCAGCTGCAACATTGTGTCAGTTTTTGTATTTCGGCGACCCTATTCGACACGTAAGTGTGTAACGTGTTAGGAGCTTTCTTTATCCACGCTAGTGCAATTTTCGAATCGCTCCAAAGAAACTTCGACTCGAATTCCAATTCCATGGCATTCAACAACTTTACAACCATTTTAGATAGCAGCAATGCCGCCAGCAGTTCAGCCCGTGGGGTTGTGATGGCTTTATTTCTAAACTTTTTCTTCGGTAGAATGCGAGATTTACTGTATACAAGCCGCATTTGGATTGAGCCATCAGGAAAAATGGCACGCGTATACAGGCATGCTCCGTACGCCGAATCCGAAGCATCCGCAAATCCGTGCAGTTCAAGTTTGAGACTATTATCCCAGGATATCCACCTCGGCAGCTGTACCTGCTGCAGCATCTTCATCTCGATTCGAAAACACCGCCATTTGGAACCAACGTCGGAAGGGACTAGATCATCCCAATCAATTTGCAATTCGCCAACCTCTCGCAGAATAAGCTTCGCTGTTGTTATCACCGGACCAAAGAAGCCCAGAGGATCGAAAATTTTTGCTAGTTGACTCAGGAGCCTTCTACGAGTTAATCCATCCACATCATCGTAGTCTGGAACTGACACGGAAAACCAATCCTGAATTGGATTCCATGCCACGCCCAGAGTCTTTACCATCGTTTTGGAATTGTCGTCCGTTACTTCAACAGAGTTACCTCGTAGCTCTTCAGGAATGTTTTGAACAATGTCCGAATGATTAGCACACCACTTATGAGCACCAAAACAGCCCTTCGCCAGTAACTCCGTCACATCACGTTGAAGTTGACACGCCTTGGGTAAAGTATCGGCGCCCGTCAGGATGTCATCCATGTATGTACCCCTTTCAAATATCTTAGCTGCTTCTGGAAACTCATCCTTGTGGTCAACAGCAGTTTGCCTCAGCGCCATGGTTGCTTGAAACGGCGACGGCCCCAAGCCGTATGTAACCGTCAATAGCTCTCGTACGGTCAGAGGATCGTTTCGGTTGTATCGCCAGAATATACGTTGATAGCTGGCGTCTTGCGGATGTATTCCAACCTGGCGGAACATTTTCGGAATGTCTAACGTAAAGACGTATCGAAATCCTCGAAAACGAAGAAGAATTGCAGCCAGATCGTTTTGGATTGTCAGTCCCGTCATAAGTACATCATTGATCGAGACACCTGTGGTCGTCTTGGCAGATCCATCGAATACGACTCTTAGCTTAGTCGTCGTACTGGTAGGCCTCAGCACGCTATGATGTGGTAAATAATATACCGATCCCACGTTCTCGTTTGGCTCTTCCTGTATCTCTCGCATGTGGCCTAACTGCTCGTACTCTGCTATAAACTGCGAATACTGTTCCTTCAGTTCCGGTTGCCTTTCAAGTTTGCGCTCCAAGTGAAGGAACCGTTTTAACGCCATTTCACGAGAACTTCCCAATTCATTTTTCCGTTCATTAAAGGGGTGTCGCACAACATACCTTCCCTCCTTAGTTCGTTGATGTGTTTGTCGGAAATGCTCTAAACACATATCTTCGTCCACTCCTACAGTTGGCCGAATCTCATCACAAGCCTCTACGCTATAGAAGCTTCTTAGTAGCTCTATGAGTGACTCGTCACTTATTGTCTGGCAGAAGGTATGTGCAATGATTGGCGCATCATGCCTTATTATTCCTCCAGCAATCCAACCCAGCTTGGTATTACTTAGTGTTGGGAGATTGGTTCCAAGTTCGAATCGGCCTCTTCCAATAAACTCCAAAGTATTCGGCGCCGATAAGCATATCGACACGTCCTCGCTTGTTGAAGGTCGGATCAGCTAGCGCCAATTTGCTCGAGATTGGCCATCCAGAAACGTCGAATGATTTCACCGGCAGATCGCCAGTGATTTTGGCAGTTACCAGCAAGTCCAAGTCAATAGATAGGTTTGTATGGCAAGACCTGACCGTAGTGTGTAGCATTCGACCAATCCTAGTTTTGTTGCTATTGAGTCCACTAACTGTGAAGTCAGCGGGTATCATTTTCAACGAGAGGAGATTCGCAAAACGCTCCGTAACGAAATTCATCTGCGAAGCGGAGTCGAGCAGCACTCGGCATGGGTAGGGAGTACTGGCTAAGCCATCGACCAAAACAATGGCCGTTGAAAGTAGAGTCTGCTTCTCAATTTCACCTGCTCTTGCACACAGGGTTGTCATCGTCCCTGCTGGAATAGCGGTCGTTGAGTTAACATCGGGTTCTACAACGGGTGTTGCAGTCGATTCCACTGGTATTGTGGCACGATTCGTAATATTTCTTCCGTTGTTCTCATGAAGCGTGGTGTGATGCCTTTTTCCACACTCTCGGCAGGAATGTGATGAAGAACACGCGTTTGTTCGATGACCTCTGCCAAAGCAGTTAAAGCAAGCGCCGCACTTTTTAAGCAAATCGTATTTTTCACTGACAGTTTTGTTCTTAAAGGCTTCGCACTTCCAAAGTTCATGGTTTGCCTTACACACTTGACACTTGTGTTCATTTCTTTCAGTCTTCGATTCACTTGATATTAACGTATGGCTTCTAGCCATCGTTTTTGGTTTGGCACTTTCAGCTGATGGTTTCGTACAGGTGTCGAGCTTCTCGTATATACGGCACTGATCTTCCAGGAAATCCATTGTTGCCGGATAGGTAGAAAGCACATTCTTCGTCTGACGAGCTTCCCAAGCCACTCGTAGCTTCTTGTCCATTTTTCCGGCAATCAGGTTCACTAGCATCTGCTCACCAAGCCCATCCACAGGTAAGTTCTGGTGCTTCAGAGCCTCCACATTCTTGGTGCAAGTATCGATAATTTTCCGCAAGTTACTTGCATTTTCTTGGCTTACCTTTGGTAGGTTGAAAAGGTTTTCAACGTGTTTGTCAACAACGACTCGTTTGTCTTCGTAACGTTGGGTAAGCACCCTCCATGCAGCATCATAGTCGTTATTGTTAATCAAGTCTTGGTCTATGATACCAGCTGCTTGTCCGACAAGACTATTCCGTAGGTGAAACAATTTCAGCGCTGGATCTTCTTGGCGATATCGGTTCATAACCGTGGTGAAGATTGCTTTGAATGAATACCACTTCTCGTATGATCCGTCGAATGTCGGCAAAGGAACTTGTAATGGTGGAAGATAGGGCTGGTTCGGATGCCACGCTTGAAGAGCGGGATCGGTTCCAATAGGAGAGATCGCGTTAGCTACTTCGGATTTGGTCACCGCTTCAATCAGCATACACAATTGAAGGGCAACATGATTGTAAAGCGACTCGAACTCGATGTAACTCCCTGTTTCTTCGGCTAGCCGATCTTCAGGAAGTGGCAGAGCATAAATCTGATTTTGGATGCCATTACATTCATGGTAACAGTTTTCCACTGTTTTCTGTTGTATCTGGAGGAAGTGAACGTTTCCTATGTTCGGATTAGGTTGGTTTGCACTGTGTTGCAGAGACGTTTTGACACGATTGAGTTTTCCGTGTACTGCCACTCTCTGATTGACAAGTCCTCTCAGAAGATCTTCCATTCTTTTCACTCCTTCTTTTTTCTTTTTTTCAACTTTTTGTTCAGCAACAGTAGCATGTACAGTTTGGGTAGGCGTTCTTGGAGTCTTTTGCGACCTAAGACAAGGTGGCGATAACATTTTCCTTCTCACTCGCGCACTGTATCATGTTTGTTTTACTAAACGAAAACGCACTGTCCCGAACAAACTTTCCGGAACGTTCGATTTATTTTTCTTCTTGGTACAAGAGCGGCTTCGACGACTGCGACTGCTTCTTGATTCTCAAATAATGCGCAGCGATTCAAAAACACTGCAGAAAAGACGCCACACGTCCTTTCTTCACTTCTACTTGTAGTGAGCTCCACGAGATGATTCCCCAGCGCGTCACTAACACCCGTCCGGCAATCGGCCAAGCTGGTGCTCTAGTTGAACTCCGATCTGTTTGATTTCACGGAATTTATCACAGAACCACGTCGTTTAATCCCCTTTCGCGTATCCGGCTCTAGAAGGACCACAATGATCATCAGAAAATTTAGCGGACTGTACTGTGGAGGGGTTTCTGTATTCAAGAAAAACGACCGATCTTGTACGTGGTAGATTAACAACTAACTTTATTTAACAAGAAAGAAAAGGCATGTGTAATATGTATGTTTGTCTCTTTTGTCATGTTGAGTGGTAGGGATGCACAGGTTGACGAACAGATACTTTTTATGATTCCATTAAAAATTCTATTACAATTCGCTGTAATCAAAAAACGATAACTAGAAAAATAGATGTATAATATCATTCTATTCGGGTAGTCACATACATTCGGAAACTTATATTTTCATTAACTTCCCGCATACAAATTTACCGTTCTTCGTACAGTTACAAATATATCATGGACATAGTTGATATCGTTACCCATTAACATTAAGTTCTTCGAACAATACATGTTTATGGTAAAACAATTATCTCAACCTTAATAAATGAAGTTTACGGTCTACGAACCATAATCAATATAGTACTGATACAAACTTTCCTCAAAAAATGTATGAAGAAAATCGTTTTTTCTTACGGTTAACATTCCTAACAACCCGTTGCTCATACAGTCCGGTCTACGAAAACCATAGTCACTATGGTCAAAACGTTATACTAAGGACACACCTGTGGTACTTGTACCATGGTACAAGAGGACAAGAAAATTATTACAAGGCTATCTTTAATAAAGACAATAATTGATATGGTACTTATTTCAAGATTCTTGTACCATGGTACTTATACCACCAGTGTGTCATTAGTATTATCAGACTACAGTACGGTTATGGTTAAGTACCATTATCATTATGGTTCAACCTGGAACGTATATCGTTCCAATAATGGTTCGGCTATCGTTTGGATTTATGCGGGTTATGAATGTTATTAGCTTTTTGATATGGGATCATTCATTAGGTGGCATAAAGAAGAGTATAAGTATTTTCGAATGTTTTTTTGCTATAACATATAAGGTTATTTTTTTTACGTGTGGTATTTAAAAAGCTGTGAAAGGCTCATGCCGAATTGCACATTAGTGTGCGAGCGCTACACGTCACTCATCTCTATTGACCTTTCCCCGAGCCTTTCCCGTCAAACTTTTTTTTTGCTCAATCTATTCGACATGACCTTACTTAACGTTTGGTTCCCACACAACTGCCCTTGTTGAGTAGTTTTGCTCTTCTTTTTATGACAACAAATAGAAGAAAGAGGCCCACATAATTAAAAACTGTACATGGACATTTTCCCGTGTGGTCGGCAACAGTATCCTTTACTGTTGACAACTGTATATGAACAATCTCATATAAAGTTCCAACAGTTTGTGGTATGGTTATTTGACAAATAACAATATGTTGAATGGGTTGTTAAGTTATGTGACCATAAAAAATCAGCCGTTTTCGCCTGCAAAATTTTCGCTAGACAGTATGATAAAATGTTGACATATAATGCAGGAAATATAAAACATTTTCGGGACAGCATGTTATATATTGACATTTAGTGTTGATGTCGAGCAGTTATGGTTGAATCGGCCGAAAAGTATTTGATAACCGCAACGTAAACTGTGAAGCTTTATCTTACATCGTAATAATGATTCTGACCATATAACATGTTGTATTTTATTATGCGGGGGGGATTTGCAAGAAAAAAAAAGTACCTCAAATTAAATACTTTTTTTAACCGTGTATTATTTTGAGTGAAAACAACTTACTTTTGGGTAGTTTTGGTTTGCAGTGTACTCCCCCTTCAGAATCCTCGCCACTCACGAAGTCGGCCATCTTTTTTGCAACTTTCTTTCATCTTCGTCAACTGCAAAGTGCGTGTTCGCGTGGTGCCGGTAAAAAGTGCAAATTTGTGCTAGAAAACAACGCTTCCGTTGCATCAATTGTCGGTTATTTCATCACTGGTATCATCAGGTATTATAATACTTTTGAGTTTTTAGAGTAGGTTTGTTATTTGTTCAAATATTCGAGAAACATTGAAAACGCAAAATTTTCGTCGCCAGGTAGTGAAAATGTGGGGCCCGGGTTTCGCCCGTTTCATTTTCCGCTTTGTCCCGTTTTGATTATTTTGGCTCCGGCTTGTTTACCTAACCTGCAACATAGCGTTGTTTACCTCCGGTTTATGTTTAAATTTTCTACCTAAACGTCGTTGGTTCCGCAGTCTAATCGAAAAGTTTTTGATCTATTTTCTAGCAACTAGTTTGTAGTTGGTTCTCGAAAGGTGTGCATCTCATCCTTGATTTGACTAAGTTTTGAAAGTGATGGATAACGATAACGATCAGCAGAACAACCGGGACCGTTCCCGCCGTAGCGATCGTGGCCGTAATAGTTCCCGCTTTAGCAACGATCGGGACCGTAGCCGTGATCGTGAGCGGGGCGATTGTCGCAGAATTTACGTCTCGAACGTACCGTACGAGTACCGTTGGCAAGATCTGAAGGATCTGTTCCGCAAGGAGGTCGGCGATGTGTCGTTCGTCGAGTTGTTCCACGATGAGAACAATAAGCCCAGAGGCTGCGGAATTGTGGAATTCGAAAAGGCCGAACACGTACAATCCGCTCTGGACAAAATGAACAGATTTGACATCAACGGCCGACAGTTGGTAATAAAGGAGGATTATGGAAACGAACGGGACAAGTACGGACGCGTCGTGCCCAAATCGTTCCGCGGAGGAGGGGACCGCGACGATAGTAGCCGACGACGAGATCGTGATGATGATCGAATGTGCGTGTTGGTTTGGTATTTGTTAGTTTGTAAGAACACGATTCCTTGGAAGGGGATTTATTCGAAGCATGATCATTTTTTGAGAGAGGATTATAGTAATTGTTTCCTGGACTTCGAATAGGTTTCCTTTGCAGGCTGTTCCTCTTCTTTCAGTATTTAGATATTTTCATCGTTACCTCGTTTGAACGTGTCCGTGTACCAGGAAGCGTACCCTTGAAATCCTATCTCTTGTCCAACGAGGAGCTTACTTTTTTCTATTCTCATTTGAAATGTATATTTTGTTTCTGTTGTATGTTTTTTGCTGATTCGATTCGTCGTATAGTTCGGGACGTGATGATGGTGGTGGTTTCAATCCGGACTTCAATACCTACGGTCTCAGCATCAAGTTCTTGGAAGGTCTCGGCATTCAGGGGCCTCTGCATACCCGTATCTTCATTGCCAATGTGAGTATGGTTTGTTGTAGTCTATTCTCATTTTAAAGTTTTAAACTAGAAGCTGTTTTGTGGGGTCATTGAAAATTATGGTGTGTGATAGGAGAAAACATCGTTTCCGTTGTTGCATTGGGACATTGTTTTTAACTCAACTTCGTCTGCCTATCTTCGAAACTAACGAAGTTGTTGGTACATATTCATAAATTTGAAATTCATTCCCTTCGGTCCTTCTTCATATGTCACTTTTCAGAGATAATCAAATGATGCTACCTTTGCTAAATAACCCATCTGATTTAAGGATGCATAGAACCTGATTTTCTCTATATTCTATTGTTTTTGCCTTTCTCATACAACAAAGTTGTACCGAAAGGCTATATAATCAATCCAAAAATGAATTTTTGATTGGAGGGTTTTCTAGAAAAATTTGTAGGCTCAAAATATTCAAAAAATGATTGAAAACAACACTATGAATATGAATCTCACGGCATTCTTACAGGACTATAATATACAGTGGTTTTCGGAATAATAGCAGCAAACAATAGCTTTTGTTTTGTAAATATCTGGAGAACTATTGAATGAATAGCAGTAAAGGAGGGGCCGTACACTTATTACGTCAGCACTTTTGAGGGAGAGGGGGGGGGTCTATCATTTTCTTACACAGCACATGAACAAAAATTAATTTGTATGGGAAAAGTCTTACATGGGGGGAGTGGGGGGTTGATAAAGCCATAGAAAATCCTTCGTAATTAGTGTATGACCCTCTAGTATATTATATAAATAATATAAATTAATTGTAGATTATGACATTTAAATCGGCCAATATATCAAAAATAAGCACTGCTATTATTTCGAACAATTTGACCTAGTATGTCAATTTTTAAAAGCTGTTCAATAAATTTGATATTTCCTGTATGTCAATTTCAACATATTTGTAGTTCACTGGCAATAGTTTGTAGTTCACTTCAGATCAATCGATCATTGGGTATTAAAGTTATGGCATGCCAATGTTGTATGAAGTTACGGCTGTTTTGAAAGAAAATCGGCCTTTGCTGCTATCATTTCAAACACCACTGTATGTATAAGGTCATGAGAAAATTGATTCATATTCATGAGGTGACTATAACGTGCAACTCATCCAACGATGTATTCAATGTCAAATATTCCGCATTGCATTAGAATAAAACCCGCAAAACAGTTGTTTCCAACCTGAAGTAGAAAATTTCTCTTGAAATGGTAATCAGCTAATCGTAAGGATATTGTTTTTCTTTCTTTTCCATCTTTCGTCTTGTGTGTGGAATTATGCCAATCGTTTCCCGTCCATAATCTACAGCTTGATTACAAGGTCGATGCTAAAAAGCTTAAGCAGGTCTTTAAGATGGCCGGAAAGGTCCAGAATGTGGACTTGTCTGTCGATAAAGATGGCAACAGCCGGGGTTTCGCAGTCGTTGAGTACGATCATCCCGTCGAGGCTGTCCAGGCTATTTCAATGTTCGACAGGCAAATGTTGTTCGATCGTCGCATGACTGTCCGTCTCGATCGCGTACCGGAGAAGGGTGAGCTTAACCGTCTACCGGAGGGGTTGAAGGGTATCGGTATCGGTCTAGGTCCGAACGGCGAACCATTGAAGGACGTGGCTCGTAATCTTCCCACGTTGCAACAGAATAATCAGGTTCAGAACAATTCCATCCAAAACGCTGCTCCGACTCCAGTTCAGCCTCCACTTGGTGCCAACTTATTGAGCGCTGCGTCCGGATTGAACAGCAATCTCGCCGCTCAGCTTAGCAGCGTCGTTGGCTTGTCCAATCTAACTGGTAATTTGCAGAATTCGCTTTTGAGCAATGCTGCGGCTGGTTTGTCGAATTTGACGGGCTTAGGTAATCTCACCGGAGCCGGTGGTGGTGGTCTTGCTGGACTTGGTGGATCCGGTAATTCCGGATTAGCTGGTCTTGGCTCTCTTGGCGGAGGAGGTAATGACGGTGGTCTTGGTGGCAACAACTTCAATCAGAACTACTCTTCTGGAGCTTTTGGAGGCAGCGGTGGCGGAAACCGAGGAAACGATTACGACATGGGATCGTCCAACGTTCGCAATTACAGCACTGCGCCTAATGATGATTACGGTCGAAACTATGGCAGCATGAACAACGGAAACAATCGTAAGACATCTGACACGATTGTAATCCGCAACGTAAGTGAACCATTACTGGAACATTGTTGAATTGTTTAATTTGATTGTTTCCGCTATAATTTACAGATGCCCGTTTCCTGGACATGGCAAACTCTCCGTGACAAATTCCGTGATGTCGGAGAAGTAAAGTTTGCTGAAATTCGTGGACAGGACACCGGCGTTGTTCGCTTCGCCAAAGAGCGAGATGCTGAGGTTGCCATAAGTAAGTTTTGATAACATAGTTGAAATTCAAATCTTATATGTTTATTCCTCCTAATTTCTAATTTCAGAATTAATGGACGGTTCTCGGTTCGATGGTCGTACTGTTGATGTAAACTTCTTCTAAGCACTTAGACGCGGGGGTCATTCGCTACCGTATTCACTTCCAGTAATGAGAAACATAGCCCTTTTGAGCTACATTAGCTATACGTTTTAGTAGGATGAGTTGGTGTTTTAGTCCCTCGTGTAGGATTGTACATTGAGAATCGTAAGGACGGCTCTTGCTATTCTCTTTAGATCAAATTGCTCACGGGAATCCCTTTACATCGTTTTGGTTGTTTTATCGTTTTATTTTTGTCGATATCATCAAGAGCTAAATCGGGCTGCGAATATTTTTGAGAAGTATCGAAATATTCGATATATTTGATTCTTCAGCGTTGTATCAGTTGACACCATCTACTAGTATTCGCAAGGTTCACTTCTGGGTCTGAACAATTTTAGAGACAATTATGTTTTTGGGGCACCGTCTTTGTTTCACTCCAGCAACTAAAATATAATCGTCAAAGGCAATTGACAGTTTTACACAGCATAGATTAGAATTATCCTTAAGTTAAAATAATGCAATGATTTTGAACTGAATATTTTGGCATTAGGAATAAACACACAGAGTTCAGCAAATGACAATATTAATTGTCTTTACTCTCCCGGATCTTTTCTGCATTGATGTCGATTCAGTTTTTTATTGTTGAATTTCTGGCTTCATAAAGCAATTTGTATGAGAAAACGCTACCGTCTACGAATTAATCATTTAGGTACCTACTCGTACATATTCAACTGAGGTATGCATATAATTGATAACAAATAAAATTAGACAAACCACTTCCGTGCCATGTATTCTTTGTGATGACATTGTAAAAATCCCAAGTAGGGGAAATGACAGCTTTGGCAGGTTTTGTTCTATTATAGTCAGGGGGTTTTTGTTGACCAAAATTTAAGAAATTTCGCCACAATATTCTTTGATATGGAAACTATGCTTAGGCTAAATTTGAGCACAATTAGTTATAGAAAACCCACCTGACAATAATAGAACAAAACCTGTCAAGGCCGTCCCCTAGATAATTCCCAGGCATCTTCTGAGTTCTGGTGAAATGAATTACTATATCCAGAAAACGATATCTTTTTTAACTAATTTTATTTGCTAATGGTCTATTATATGCATTCATTTCGTAGATTAGATGTTTCATGTTTGATAAAACATCTATTATAATCCTTATTTGCTAGACTTCATGGAAACATAGTGGTTATACATAAGGAGAGGAAGGGTGTAGATGTGGTTAGTGACAGACGTCACCCAGTCAGGTGAACCACCCGATGGGGCCTAGAAAATGGCCGACAAATCACGTGGTTTTTATTATTTTAATATTTAATAAATGCAAAAATTTTCGACAAATAATAATTAGGATGTGTAAAAAATACACATTAAAATACACACCCTGCCAACTACCTAGGAAAACCTTGAAAGTCACGGAATTTTAATTTGGACCTGGAATGTCAGGGAATTCCGATTTAGGTCAAGAAAAAAAAATACAAAACCGATTATTTATTTATAATATTTTTATTGTTCTAAAATGGGGAAGTACATATGGCCCTAGTCAAGGTCACGGGGGTTGACGGCACTGAAGATAATATTCATCTGTGTATCATATCACATTTGGAGCACTTCAGTGCGCCTCTAACGATTCACAGTGGATCGGCTGCTTTGCAGACTGAGCCCCTGACCGTATGTCCCGGCATACTTATCAGGTATAGCTCTTTAAACATGGAGAATCCGCTAGGCTGCCGTAATCTGAAAAAGTGACGTTTTAGCCATTTTCCAAAAATGGTGTTAACGAGTAGTACTCATCGAGCTCTTTAACAGAAAAATGGAAAACATGCATGTTGTAAAATGGCGCATACGTCACTTTTTCAGATTACGGCAGTAGGGCTCATTAGCACTTTCCAAGGGGTCGGGAAATTAATCAATTTCTCGTCAACTGGAAGTAGCGAAGCCAACGCGTGGCCACAGGTAGGATAGGATAGGTTGTAATATAGATTGAAGAGAAGTCATGAATCACAATTAGAGATCATTCTTATATTTTAGAGAAACTCAGATTTCAGAATGTTTCCAATTGGGAGTGGAGAACTATGTAGACCTATCAGGATTTGCATCAGGTTGGAAAATTTCAAAATACTAATACCGATACAATTGAATGAATAGAAAATAGCTTAATGATAGGAATCTGAATTTATGTTTCTCCATAACAATGAATATTTCTTACATACTCTTTGCATTGGTCTTAACTTTATAGCAAACTAGAAATCAGCCAAGATAAAAACGTAGGATAAAAAAATTAGATTGATCATAAAATGAAATAATAATGTTGAATATTTTAGATTTAGATATTTCAGAGGTGAAGCAGCCAAGAGCTGAAAGCCTCTTTAATAAAGAAGAAAAAAATTAGATATTCAGATAGGATTTTTTTAAAATTTGTGTTCGAGAAATTGTTAAGAGTAGCCAAGAAAGAAATTTAGTGATCTATTGGATACAAAAATAATAAATTGAAATTCTAAGACAGAAGAGAGACAGAAAAAAGTAGAGATTGAGCTATGAAAAAGAAAATAGAGATTGATAAAAGGAGAAAGCAGATATTGATAGATAGAGGAAGGACATATGATTTGTAAGGCAATACTTAACAATTCATTTATAGTTTTATACATACTGTATTTAACAATGACTAAACACTAATAAGACAGTTATATAAGACCTTTATGTTGAAACCTAACAGACAACCGACAACAACACAGTGACAATAACAGATCTAAAATATAGAAGACAAGTTGTAATTTACATTAATTATACGACTCACAATTATATAAATGACTCAATAAATAATCAACGCCTAACGTACATACAAACAATACTGACATATTCAAATTTAAATTTTGACTAGACTTTGTCCTAAGCGACTGGCTATACTATATTCCTGAAAGTTTTCAAGAGGATTATGTTAGCTGATTCCCACAGTCCGGTGTTCGTGTCAAAGTAGGTGTCAAAGTAGACTGGTTCTTCCGGCATAATCACTTGTCAATTTTCAAAAACCCCACCCCGATCATAGCAATCCTAAGGGGCAAAAAAAAATGGAGAAGTTCATATGGCATAACAACTTAAATGTCGAAAGGCCATTTGGCATAACATGTTGGGTACGTCAAGACATTTGACACAAAGGCCACATAAAAACAAATTAATCGTGTGAATATATGATTTCCATCTTTAGAAGTACGCAGGCAAATGTAAGGCCAAAGAGTAGATGATCTCTTCTTAAAAAGTACGCAGTTGTTTGGAGTAAGGCGGAGAGTTTATGATTCCTTATTTAAAAGTACGCATTTGCCCGGAATAAGGCAAAAGAGTAGATGACCACTCACGCAAAACTGAAAGTATGCTCTTTTGCGGGAGAATGGGACTACCATCAAAAGGAATAGAATTTTATGCATAAAAGGCATAAGTTTTACAAATTTTTCCTGTTTTTATGCATAAAAGATAATCATTTGTGAATAAAAGTTAGCCATAATTGTGCATAATATTTATTCCTTTTTGTGTGTAGTCCCATTCTCCCACGAAAGAGCGTACTTTCAAGTTATATTTGAATACTTTATATTCAAAAGAGCATACTTCAAAGTCTTTTGTGTGTAAATTTTTTTTAGCAGTGTTGTTGCGCAATGTTGTTTTAAAACAACAAACAGAAAATACGTTTATTGTTAAAAATTACAATGGTTATTTACGTTAAAAATATTTCCAACGATTTCTAAAAAAATCGTTAATAAGTTAGCCATCTAAATGTACGCTGGAAATGGATCATACTTCACAGAGATCGCCATAAAATACAACTATGTTGTACACCAAACGCACCCCAACGATCCTACAATAGCATACACCTCGAGACGACAATACTCTGGTCGAAGCATCTTCAGCTACATCAAACAAACCCTTTTCGAAGGACAGCAACCGAAGGCAGAACACAACCGGGAATTTTGGAAACAGAAGTTCTTAAAAACCAAAAACCTCGATTACCAGGACTACCACCATTTGTATACAGATGCCTCTAAAACAGAATCCGGGACCGCTCTAGCAGCCTATGACAGTTTAGACGAACAGGTGATCGCAGGAAATATCAATCCTAATTTCTCGATTACAAATGCCGAACTACTGGCAATCTGGACAGTCATTGAAATCATTCAAGTAAAACAATACAAGAAGACAGTCATATTCACCGACTCTAGAGTAGCCTGCCAAACCATTCTTAACAAATCAAAGACAGAAGAAAATTTCCTAGCATGGAAAATCTGAAATAAAATCAAGGAAGATAGATCTTGCATCATAATACCACAATGGATCCCAAGCCACCAAGGAATACCAGGGAATGAAAAAGCGGATGAAGAAGCTGTTCTAGCAACCGCAGGTCCCCAAACAAGTTTCAACACCCTAACGCTATCTGAAGCAATCCGTCTCGCGAAATAAGAGATCTGGATTGATTGGAAATCCGAATACATAGAGACATCACAAAAAAAAGGAATCTAGCATTTCAACCTACCTAATGAATGAATCAACCAACAAAATATGGTTCAATGGATTAGAACTAAACACGGAAGAGAAAATCATTAGCAGAATCAGAACTGGACATACCTCTACCAAGGAGAGAAGACACTAGTTGGGAATCGAATCAAATAACACTTGCGACCTCTTGCGACTAGGGAAGATCCATTAATTACGTAACGCAAAAATTGGGCATTTTCAACCCCCCCTCCCCCCTATGTCACACTTTTTGTATGAAACATTTGAAAATTTTGAATGGACCATCACACTTCGCTCAACCCCTATTCATTCATTTGGATCAAAAATCCTTAAGTATAATTTTTCTACACTTTTTCTGTTTTTTTTTTCTGTAATGAAACTGGGTCATTGAGAGTAGAAATACTAGAATAAGAGATCGGCGAAGACGCCATCTTGTTTCCAATCGAACCGTCAAAAGCGGTTCCATTTCGACTTGTTTACTTTTTGCACCCATAAGAAGCAAGCAAAAAGTTCAAGTGCTGCCAGTATCATTTTCACGATTTCATGCATTTTCATACGTTGCCATTTCGACAGTTTTTCACTCCGCCGGTCTCTGGTTATAGGGTTGCTAATTGAGAGCTATTGAGGACGACGTTTCGCCCCTGAGGTGTTTTTCTATTTTTATCAAACAAATTCATAAATAATTTTCATCTACTCAGTGTTGTAGGGTTGTTTTGCCGTCTATTTTTTACATGGAGATTTTGAACAATTTCCATCAGAAGCAAGACAACCTGTTCATTATAGTGTATTAAAAGCGCAACAGAAGCCTGCATGTTTGTGCAAGCACAGAGTGATCGATTGTTAGCACGGGCAATGCCTTTACTAATAATGTGATCAAGGAATGTAAATGCGCAAACATGTTTAGTGTACGGATAATGTTGGAAAAATGGTAAGTAATTTTTGATATATCATAAATGCATTTTTTTCATATTGATAGAGTTTATTACTAAATACGCGCCAGGATCGAAAAATTAAATTTTGATCCAGGAAGTGTGAATGCACTTCAGATATCCTTATGATATGTGGGTGTAATCACGCGGGGCTTATTGTACACGACTATAGCTTCGGAATGCTTGCGTTCTTGAAATGGGCTATACGAGTTACAATAGAGCTATCACCTTCTAGCTCCCGGATCTAAGATTCTAGCAATTATATTAAATTTAAATAGTTGCACGAATATTCTATCCATAATGCCACTGCCAGACAGTGGGAGTTAGATTGTAACAACACACACACACACCATCACACTTCGCTCAACCCCCCCTCCCCCCTCTAAGCGTTACGTAATTTGTGGACGGTCCCCTAGTGTGACGAAGTGAAAGATCTCGAGCATCTTCTGCACTACTGTGCAAAATACAACATAGAGAGATCTGAATACCCTGTGTTAGAACAACGAGGAAGACCTAAAACAAATAAAGTTTCGTTCTTGAAATCGGCGAAGGTACAAATCTGAAACATACCCCATGACATCCACTCACAAATGTAAACTGGACAACCTCAAAGGCGAGATGGACAGTGATCGGTCTTAGCCGTCAACTAGACAACACAAAAAACGCCATCTCTTGCATTAAACTTTTTGACTGCCTCCTTTAAGCTACGTTTAGACAAGGCAAATGAATTGAGCAAGTCGCTTGAATCGAACGCGAATTGAACGTGTAAACACATTTGTTCAATTCACTTGCCCTGTCAAAACGTAGCACTTCTCGAGTCATTTGGGCTTATTCTACGAGTCGAGTGACGTGAGGTGAGTCGATTTTAGCAATTCTCACGTGAGGTGACCATGTTATTCAAATGGGGCTATACGACTCTTCTCACGTCATTCGAGCAATCTCACGTCACTCCACTCGTAGAATAAGCCCAATTATATAGAAGTATAATCATAATGAACAAACCTCGAGCAACATATGATTAGGGCCGAAAAGCAAGCAATGGTGCGAATGGTTCACGAGACCTTCACTCAAAATAGCAATAAATGTTTTTTTAAGAGATATCAGGAACGGAGTTTTACCTAGCATGAAGAATCATTTACAAAGCAATCGTTTATGGTAAAAAAAAAAATCAAAAATCAAGGTTTTGGTTTATAAGCCGTAATCATATGTTACGCGAGAAAAGTAATTTAGCCCCACCCGCCCCACCATTTTATCCGCCAGACTATAATAAATTCTTATTTGACTTTCTCCTCTTCTGGATTTTCGTTGCTGTGCTGCGCTCTGTTTATTTATTCAAAACAAACGTGATAGTGACGACTATAATAAATTATTTATTTAACTATCGTAATTATATTTTGCAGACAGTGCCGTCAAACGTTTCCATTTCGCCTAGCGAAACAAATCGTCCCCAAAAATCAATGCTTCGTTCAATCCTGAAACTTGCCTACAATAAGCAGAAATCGTTGGCCCGGAACTATGTCCGCCGTGGTCGTAATCCTGGTGTCGACCGCCAAATGGCTCTGCTGAACAGAGACCAACTGCAGACGAACTTGGATGAACTGGAACAGTTGGACGATGTCGATTTCAGTCAAGTACACAAATCACACAAGCAATATGAGCAGGAAACGCAGCATTATCGAGAGCGACTGCAGAGTTGGATTGTCGGGAATAAATACTTCAAAACCAAACAACTCAATTTTCTGACCTGGTCGGAGAAGGAGCAAATACGTTACCTACATAATTTTGATCCGGAGGAATGGAGTGTCGATAAACTGGTTGAAAGTTTTCCGGCGGATCGGTACACTGTTGTTAAGATTATCAAATCCAAATGGATACCACGCGATGCCGATCGGGTTCAAAGACACGACGAAGCTGTAAAAGAGAACTGGGAGCTTTTCAAATCAGATAGAATCAAGAACATAGATGATGGTTTTGCAGAACATTTAAACAAGTTTGTGCACCGTAATTTTCAAGAAGTGCAAAAACCGAAGGTTGAGCATAAACGCATTTACGAAATACAGCAACATACTCGAGGAGATGGGGAGTTCGCGCAGATCATAACAAGTTGTAAAAAATACGCGAATGCATCGGACCAGAAGGATGTTAAGCGTATCGGTGCGGAAGATAATGCAACCGAGTTTGACATGCCTAAAATTCCTCTCAGGTCTTCAAACCAGGACATGTTCGTGATGAATGACATCATCGACAAGCATCCCAAAACACTACGACAGCTGAAACGAGACTATGATGTGGCACCAGGTCAAGTAGAAAACTACAATGACTCAGATGGGTCATCTACTTCGAGCCGTGAATGCTTAATTGATGTTAAGAAATATGAAACGGAATTGGTATCGTCCGATGTAAAAGACTCGTCCATGCCTTTAAAACCTGACATCCGAGAGAACATACAAATACCTCGTAAGTTGTATAAGAGAGGCGCTACGTATCAGTTAGACGATTGCTTCTACGATGACGACGGTGAGTTCCTCTATAGAGTGCCTGGTATGGGAGGTCAGTCTGGCCATAAATGATTTTTTTTCCTTTCAATTGTTACATGAAAGTTTAATTGTGATTGAACAATAGAAAAAAAAGTTCTGAAAGAGTAATCGCAGATTCTTTTACGAAAGAAATTCTCCTGCACTATAGTATTTTTTTGTCAATTTATGCATTTTTCACTGCGTTTGCAACCACTGATATCAGTTTTTAGAAATGGACTTGTATTTTGTCGGTCCACATAAAACATTGAAAAACAACCAGTTTCCCTCGGGGTATCTATATTTGGGTACATTCTATGTGGCATGTAAGTATTTTGTTAGTTTGAAGTACCCTGCACATCAATCAAAATCCTTTTCAATTAGGTATACGAATCATGTCAAAACATATATTCACAGGAGACTTAACTTTGACATTTCATTACGTCACCAGCCTACCATGATCTGTCGCATTTGTAATCAAAACATCACATTCTTTGTTCCAAACACTCATATATGAAAATGTACATTATGAGGAAGTTTATGATTTGAAAAATGTATTGGAGGTAACTACTTTTCTTGGATGGGACTCGAACCCACGACCCCCAGTTCGGTTTAGTGCGTTCGAGTCCCATCGAAGGAAAGTAGTTACCTCCAATACATTTTTCAAATTATAAACTTTCACATAATGTACATATTCACATCTGAGTTTTCGGAACCTTGTACATTAATGTCCAAGTCGGGTGGTCTAATATCCGGAAAATAGGCAATTAACTTAGATTGAACTGATCACTTTCTTTGATAATCTGATATTTTGAATCTATAAACTGAGTAGGATACAAAGAACGCGACCTATATATGAACTCTTGTAGAACAACGTTGAAGCTACCAATATGCAAATGTTACGTGAAAGCGAGATATAGGGGAACTGTTCCGATCTCCATCTCAATGTACATATATCCATCTCATCGCTAAACAAAGAAATACGGCACCAAATTCGTCGCTTCTTTTTGTCAACATGCGTGCTCACAGCTGAAAAAAATCACAAAAATAATAAACAAACCAAATTCCTTTCCATTGCTTTGTTTTTGATGGGACCGAAATAGGAGCTATGGGATGAAGTGGCAAACCGTTCCCCTATCTGAAAAATATGAGCGCCCGTCTATATACTGACTCTCTGGCCGACGAAGGAGAGAGAGCCGCCGCAACCGGGGACATTCGCCTCCTCTACGATATCTCACGACGTTTAAGCGGGGCGAAGTTGAATGCAACGATGCCTGTGAAAGACGCGAATGATCAGTTATTGACCGACCCAACTGACCAGCTGAAACGCTGGTTCGAGCACTTCGAACAACTTTTTCAAGTGCCAACCAGGCCATCACCACCTCGGCATGATCTGCCTAGGATCCGACGTATAACACGTGTCAATACCGAAGCTCCATCACTGCTAGAGATTCAAACAGCCATCCAAAGCATGAAATCGAATAAAGCCCCAGGGGTCGACCGCATATCAGCCGAGATGCTCAAAGCTGACCCCATGACATCCGCTCAACTACTGCATCGTTTATTTCGTAATATCTGGGACACCGCAACTTTCCCGGTCGACTGGATGCTAGGTATCTTAGTGAAGGTGCCCAAAAAGGGTGACCTGACTGTATGCGATAACTGGCGAGGCATTATGTTGCTGTGTACCGTTCTCAAAGTTCTGTGCAAAATTATCCTAGCCAGGATTCAGGAGAAGATCGATGCGACTCTCCGGCGGCAGCAAGCCGGATTCCGTGCCGGAAGATCCTGTGTGGACCATATTGTCACGCTCCGCATCATTTTGGAGCAGGTCAACAAATTCCAAGAGTCCCTTTACTTGGTATTCATTGACTACGAAAAAGCTTTCGACCGTCTCAATCACGAGAATATGTGGGGCGCCCTGAGACGCAAGGGGGTTCCTGAGAAAATCATCGGCCTCATCGAAGCACAGTACGAGGCCTTTTCGTGTAGAGTGCTGCACGGTCCTGTCCGACCCTATCCGGGTCGTAGCTGGTGTGAGGCAAGGATGTATTCTATCACCGTTACTGTTCCTCATTGTAATCGATGAGATTCTGGTAGATGCGATTGACCGTGAATCAAACCGCGTGCTGTTATGGCAGCCTATAACCATGGAGCACCTAAACGACTTCGAATTGGCGGATGACGTTGCACTACTCGCGCAACGGCGCTCTGATATGCAGAGTAAGCTCAACGACCTTGCCGATCGCTCCTCCTCGGCAGGTTTAGTCATCAACGTCAACAAAACCAAATCGTTTGATGTAAACACGGTGACTCCTTTCAGTTTCACAGTAGCCGGGCAACCAGTGGAGAATGTTGAAAGCATCCAATATCTTTGTAGCCAAATGGCGTCAGACGGCGGTACCAAGATCGACATAGGCGCACGGATCTAGAAAGCAAGGGCTGCCTTTGCGAGTTTAAGAAATATCTGGAAAAACAGGCAGCTAAGTGAACGCGCCAAAATACGAATTTTCAACTCTAACGTGAAATCTGTGCTGTTATACGCTAGCGAAACATGGTGTGTATCAGTGGAGAACACTCAACGGCTGCAGGTGTTCATTAACAGATGCCTGCGGTATATAATTCGGGCCTGGTGGCCTCACAACTGGATCTCAAACAACGAGCTCCATCGTCGTTGTCACCAGAGGCCGATAACAACAGAAATTCGGGATCGGAAGTGGGGCTGGGTCGGCCACACTCTACGTAGGGGCGGAAACGAAATCTGTAAGCAAGCATTAGACTGGAACCCAGCGGGACATCGCAGCAGAAGCAGACCCATGCAGAAGCTCATGGCGGCGAAGCCTCAATAAATAAATAAAAGAAGTCGACCGAAATCTAACCTGGCAACAGGTTAAAGCGATAGCCGGGCATCGCTCAGGATGGAGATCTTTCAAGTCGGCCCTTTGCACCACTGGAGGTGTACAGGATCCATAAGTAAGTAAAAGTAAGTCTATATACATTTAATCAATTACACAAAACTATTAACACAAACTGAAGCTTATAAGAGAAAGCCAGGCATATTTTTGTTTGATTTCCTATTCAGGGTTGCCCGACTAGTAGCTTGTAGTAGTAGTAGCGACAGAGTAACAAATTGAAAATGTGTTCATTTTTTTTGGCTTGTTAGAATTTCGTACAAAGATAGTAAATTGAATTGAATGATTTAAATCTTCTATATAATAAAAATGAATTGAGATTTCCTTCCTGACGATTTAACTCGCGAATGGGGTGATCGATTCGTTTTGGGATCCGCAAGGTTTGTATATGTAAAAGGTTGATGAATTTAACGGGGAAATGTAAAAAAATCATTAGAATACAATTTTGGGTCAGCTGTTGAGAAAAACAAAACAAACGCACGGAAATTGATCTAGAGTGCGGTGCTGCAAATAGTTCATTGTGACATTTGCAACACCCGGGCAAAGCTGGGTTTCTTTCGCTAGTTTATTATATAATATTATTTTCTCGCCAGAATCTCAAAACCATGAGCCGGACTAGACTAATATTCTAAGACCTAAGTAGTAGAGACTTATTTAAAATAAAATAAATACATATGGCTTTTCCTAACAGTATGATTGAGGTTTCTAAGCATTACCTCAAATCAAGCGTAAGGGTTGCGGATTGAAGCAGGGTGATGCATTCTCAAATTTACTGTTCAACATAGCATTCGAGGGAGCGATTAGGAGAGCTGGTGTGCAAAGAAGCGGTACCATTGTCACAAGATCGCATATGTTCCTGGGCTAAGCGAACGATATCGATATTATCGGGATTGATCGCCGTTCCATGGAAGAGGCTTTTGTGCCTTTTAACAGGGAGACAGCGAGGATTGGGCTCACGATTAATATGTACCAGCGAAACGAAGTACAACGTGGGTTTATTAGTGGTGGTAGCGAAATGGTGCTGCATGATGAAAAATTTGAAGCGGTGGAAGAATAATCTTGGAACATTAGTGACGTGCGACAATGATGTTACAGCTCAAGTCCCGTAGTCTGCAAACTGCAAATATTTTTTTGAGGCAAAAATTTCCGAGGGGGGGGAGACATAATTGTTTTTAAATATTTGTATCGGCCTTATTAGATATCCAACAAAACGATTCCTTTAAGCGTCGGTGGGCGTGTGGTGTGATCACACGCATCCTAATCACGACGTAGAAGGTTCGAAACCAGATTACACTTTTTTTCATTATACGAAAAGTATAAATCGTATGAAAATCAATACATTTTCTTGTGGCAAAATTTTAAAAAAGAATCGTAAAAAAAACAGCTAAACATTGCTCATACAATGCCTTTTTTCTTAAAATCTGGTTTGTATTTCAGAAGAAAACGATATTTTAGGAATTATGACTTGTGTCAACTAAAATTCATGAAGTAAAATCTAAGCAAACCTCCAGGGTCGAAATATAGGTACATACCATTTCGACTAAAGAATGGGTCACTGAAGCCGTCTGATACCGTTATCTGCATATTTTGAACAATGGATGCATGCTTCTATTGGTCAATTGATTATATTTCATCAAACCAATAACGATATTCAGTTCCAAACATGAGCGAAGTTAGGAACACTTTTGCGCGAAATTAGGAACTATCCTATTTTCATGCGCGAAATAAGGAGCATACAACGGTCTCAGATTCAAACTCCAATTTTTTTAAATAGCAGCAAAATTTGCAAGTAACATTTTTTTGAGAACCTAGAATCCTTCTACTACGTGATGCAGAAGCAAATGTTTCCAAATGGCCACTATATGATTTTTAATGGACGTTTTAACTTTGTCAGATCATAATTGCGCGAAATTAGGGTACTTCACGGTATATGCAAAGAAAAAGAGCAAATAAGGCCTAGGCTCGGGCCTAGCTCGATTCTTTGATATGTTTTTGGCGAAAATAAGTCTTATGAATCATTTGATATGAAAGTGCGCCAAGTTTGGACCTGCGTCAAATATGGTGCTTCCACGGCCAATAGTTAAGTTTGAATTAAAGACCCAGATTAATCCACCTAGCGGTGATGGTGCCTTTCTCGTTTTTTTTTTCGAGTGAGTAATTTCTACGCACTTTGGCAGAAAAAAAAGAATTTTGGCCATAACTTCTGAGCCCATAGTCCGATCCGGTCAATTTTCAATAGGAAATGATGCGTCGAATGCAACTTGTTACGATCGAATCGGTTAAAGATTAGTGCTTGAAAAATGAGTGAGATTATTTTGCGCACAAACATACACACATACACAGACATCACCACAATTCGTCGAGCTGAGTCGATCGGTATATAACACTATGGGTCTCCGGGACTCCTATAAGGGTCTGTCTCATTTGGAGAATTAAACTTAAAAGTGACAGTTCGAAAATTAGCAAATAACCCGGTAATAAGAATGCCTGGTGCTGCCCAGCAATTCCAATAAGACATGATGCAAAATGATTCGATATCTGTCAAAAGTAATCATGCTCTGCGAGCAGGGTTATTTGATAATTATTGAGGGTCTGTCTCATTTGGAGAATTAAACTTAAAAGTGACAGTTCGAAAATTAACAAATAACCCGGTTATAAGAATGGCTGGTGCTACCCAGCAATTCCAATAAGACATCGATGCAAAATGATTCGATATCTGTCAAAAGTAATCATGCTCTGCGAGCAGGGTTATTCGATAATTATTGAAATGTCACTTCTAAGTTTAATTTCAGTTTAATTCTCCAAATGAGACAGACCCTAAAAAGTTCGTGTTTGGAACGAACATATAGCCACAGACAAATATAGCCTTTACGTATTACTTTGGATACGAGAAAGGCAAAACTATTACAGTTTTTAGATAAATAATTCTAAATGTATTACCGTAATACTGGAAGCACGAACAATCAACAAATAATCATCTTTTCATCATCGGGATTTATAGGTGAACGTTCTACCGCAGATCCAGTGTTCGCCGTTTGTCAGGTATTGCAGAAATGCCGCGAATACAACGTGCCCAGAGGAGGCTCAAGAGAGGACAACGTAAGTCACCCACCATGAGTTTGTATTGTTGGTGACGAAATCGAGGTGGTTGAAGAATTTGTGTACTAAGGCTCATTGGTGACATCCGATAACGATACCAGCAGAGAAATTCGGAGAAAAAGGGCGATTGGAAACTCGGTTTGTGGAACTGCAAATCTCTCAACTTCATCGGGAGCACACGCATACTAGCCGATGTGCTCAAAGGCCGTGGACTCGCCATCGTAGCGCAGCAGGGGGTTTGTTGGAAGGGATCAATGGTGCAAACGTTTCCAGAGGTATTATTGCCTGATTTTCTCAAAATTGCACGCGGCGAACCCTTCATGAGAGGTACCGCCGCGCTTTTTGCACCCCGTTTACTTGATTCTTATGGGTGAATAGCATTGCGGTGTATCGTTTGGCGCGGCCGTACCTTTCGACAGTCATTCGCCGCGTGAAGTTTTGTGCAAGTACCCATTTGGGAACATTACAAACGCCGCGCAGTGTATCATATCCAGAAAATCTGACAATATTAAAGGGTGCTGTCAATACGGTCAATACGATACACCGCGCGGCTGTTGCAATGTTTCCAAAAGCGCATTTGCATAAAATTCCACGCGGCGTTTCACATTCGAAAAGATCAACCGCACCCTAGGAAACGCCGCAATGTTATCTCCCCATAAGAATCGAGTATACGGGCAGCAATAAGCGAGGTGCGTCGTTTCCTCTGAGGAGCGCCGCGTGTACTTTTGGGCAAATGCGTTAATAAACAAAACCAAGTAACCCATTGGAAAAAAAACAGATTTTTTTTTTTTTTTTTTTTTGTGTCTTTATTAAGGGAAGATCCATAAAGTACGTCACGCAAAAATCGGCGATTTTCGACCCCCCCTCCCCCCCTCGTCACACTTTTTGTATTAAACCTTTAAAATTTTTGTAAGAGTCGTCACGCTGCTCGGAACCCCCCCTCCCCCCTAGGAGCGTGACGTACTTTGTGGATGGCCCCTAAGGAGACTTTCAGCCCGAGGCTGGCTCGTCTCCGGATAAAAAAACAGATTCAAATGACCGCAAATAGATATAAATTGATGGAAAAGTTAAACCTATCCCCTCAACGTGCTATTTGGAGTTTGGACCTCTTTTATGTGGTTTTCTTATTTTTATAATGCGCGAGAAAGGCACCACCAACGCTAAGTGGATTATTATTTTTAATGAAAACCTTTTAAAAATTATATTTATATGTTCCGTGTTATATTTACGTCTTCTTCACCTTCTTCACTTCATATGTCAGTGGTGTGAGTCAGAGTGTATGTACCCCATAAAAAATCCTCCCGATTTTCCCCCATACTAAATCGGTTCTCGTCGGTAGGATCGACCTATTTTATTCTCGACGAATTTATAAATTGTTTCACCGAGCCTTATGGGATTATTACAGGGGTTACAACTGACGCGACGCCAAACGAAATCGGTAGACTAACGTCTACTATAGCGAGTGAATAATAGGTCAATTTCGATTTCAATGATGTGTGACGAAACCAGACAAAATTGAGTGATTAATCGAGGTTTTAAATATTATTATACAGCAAACCAGACTTAATCTATAGATTGATCGGTATGGAAACTATTGAAATCAGACGAAATAGGGTGATTAATCGAATTATTAAATTTAATCATAGAGCAAATCAGATTAAGGCTGTGAACCATTCCAGCGATTCGTTTAACTTTTAGTTAAAATTTGACAGTTCGATGGTTATTTTCCCATCGTGGTTAAAATTTTACCCCGAACCCGACCCATTTGAGTTTTGACAGATTGATAGTTATTTGGAACAAAATAGATTTGGCGCCAATTTTCTCGCGAACAAAGTTTAACTATCGAACTGTCAAATCTAACCATGCTCCGGAGCAGGGTTATTTTTAACCACCGAGAAATAACCATCGAACTGTCAAATTTTAACAAAAAGTTAAACGAATCGCTGGAATGGTTCACAGCCTAAGGCTGTGAACCATTCCACCGATTCGTTTAACTTTTAGTTAAAATTTGACAGTTCGATGGTTATTTCGCCATGGTTAAAAATAACCCTGCTCCGGAGCATGGTTAGATTTGACAGTTCAATAGTTAAACTTTGTTCGCGAGAAAATTGGCGCCAAATCAATTTGTTCCGAATAACTACCAATCTGTCAAAACTCAAATGGGTCGGCTTCGGAGTAAAATTTTAACCACGATGGGAAAATAACCATCGAAGTATCAAATTTTAACTAAAAGTTAAACGAATCGGTGGAATGGTTCACAGCCTAAGTCTATAGATTGATCGATGCGGAAAATAATTATATCAGGATGAAATAGGGTATTTAATCGGGTTAATACATTTCATCATGGAGCAGATCATATTAAATCTGTGGATTGATCGGTTTTGAAAATAATAAAATCAGACGAAAAATGGTGTTTAATCGGTTTATTTAATTTTATCATTAAGCAAATCAGATTAAATCTATAAATTCATCGATGTGGAAAATAATGGAATCCGACGAAATAGGGGGATTAATTGGTTTATCAAATCGGGTGGCATCGCAGGAACTTCATGATTCTGTAAAAAAGCAGAAATTATGGTATTATCTGGGGATATTTCTGGATTGGAATAGTCTCACGCCTCGGAAATTTGGTACGCGGATCTTATCCTCATGTATTTTCAAAGTGGCGAGATACACGAATTCTTCATCGCGGAAAATCAAAACTTTTTAAAATAAAAGGGAATTGAAATCCGGCGGAAATTGTATGAGACCATGTTTACTTACTTGTTACTTGATGGGCTACAGGTCTTCGATGAACCTACGCCGAATTAAGTATTTTTTTCCACTGGACTCGATCCTGGGCCAATCGCTTCCAATCGCCCTGAACATTGAGCGCCCTCAGGTCCTCTTCAACTGCAAAAAAGCCCTTGTGTACGTGGCCATCCACGAAGCTGGCCATGTCTATGAACACTTAAATGTTATGATATAAAAAAAAACTCATAATCGCATATTTGTAGCATTTGCATTTTTGTTGATTTTGGCAATGGTTTGTATTCTAACATTTCAATTCCTCTGGGAATCAGAAACATATGTTAATATCAATCAAAAGTGATCACTTACCTTTATTAATCGCTTACTACCGAAGAACCTTCCTTCTATGATGTTCCGGAAAATGTCACGAAAATGTTAGAAAAAAGATCATCCTCACTTTATTAAATACCAAATACTTACTTTTTTCACTCTATGTTTATGAACACGGGGATTCGATTTCGTCTGTTCATGAATCTATCAAAATAAGCACTAAGTACACAATCAATCGATTATTTTACCGATGAAATAGGCAACCGATTGCTCACGTTATAATCGTTCAATGAATCTGGCGACGAAAATATTTATCCTACGACAATCGACGTCGTCGGTGTAAAAATAGGACGATTTGGTATGCACCCGATTTCGTCGGATGATCGTGAAATTTCGGAGCTGTCAAATTTTTTATGGGGTAATTAATGTCGTTTTCGTTTTTGAGGTGTAGCGACACCGTTTGGTGCAGCATTTTGGACGGCAAAAACGAACGTTTCGAGTGCAGTTGGGTTTGTTTGTTATGGATACCTGTTGGATACCATAAAAAGAAAACAATAACAACGTGAAAAAATTGAAAACAAACTACACTACACGGCACACTCTGATTTTTTCTGGTGCTACACTGCTTGTTTCAGTGCAAGAAAAATGCTACACTGCACTGAAAACAGCATTGTGGTAAAAATTACCATATTGATAGTTCAATTTAAATGCACAGCACCAATTGATTTGTGCAGACTACATACCGCGTTCATTTCAAACATAATCTGTAGTGAATTTTACCATGGCGACAAATGTACAAACAAATGTCAAAATTACCATGAAACATGGTTATTTAAACTGAATTAAAAGGTTAAAAAAATAACAATTTGTTGCATTTAAAATAATAATTGTGCGGTAAAATCAACTGCACTACGCAGTAGTTTTTTTTAATGGAAATTTTTCGTTTGTCTCTTTTTTTTTTGGTAATACTAATATACACAATGATTAAATCACAAATAATATTTTATTTTTTCTTTACGAATTGCAATTATTGCACAACAAGTTACATAACGAGATTAATTAATAGTAGAAATGGTAAAGTTTTCTACGTGATACTTTAGTAAAATCGTAAAATATCTGACGTTGCCATTCGTATTGTAATATTCGACCACTTGGTCAACCACGGTAAACCTGGTGTTCGCTATGTTGGTTGTTTTAACGCAGGTGCATTTTATGAAACTGGGTCCCAATTTTCCGTTTTCGTTCCATCCGAGATTGTTGTTCAGAAAGTCAAAGTAACTTGTGTAGACAGAATATGAGAAGGTGTTCACGAGAGATGTTGTTTGGATGCAAACACCGGAATTACCGGTCCTCGGATCTCGTTGCTACATTTTTTTTCTCGTCACCGAAAAAAAATCCTTCACGGCCGAGTTCACGGCCGCATCATTGGCCGCTGAGATGATCACAAAATCCGTCATTACGCCATGTTCTATGGAAAAGTACATATGAATTCAATACAATTCAATGCAACAACAAAAATCTTACCGGTAAAAATATAATAAATTGATGAATCCACTGAACATTTTCCAGAGCTCCGGGTTTTTGTCACGGGCTGAAAAAAGGAACGAAGTTTGAGGATAAATTTTGTCTGAAACATGATTATATACAAACCATCAATTTGCTCTGCATCCATTACTACAATTTGATTGCCTTTTGGTGCACAGATTTCATCATTATATGATATAAATAATTAATGAACTAAAATTTGCTAGCACAGAGTGAATAAAATTGAGTGCTTTGAAAAAAAATATCAAGTTGACAGGAGTAGCAGTTTTTTTACTATGGGCATAGTAAAATATGTCATGACAACATAGTGAATTTAACAACAATGTTGTTATTAATAAGATCTATCAATTTATTTAGCAATACACAGAATTGTTATTTTTACTACACGACCATGGTTAAAATTACTTCGCTCTTAGTTTCAGTGTGGTGTAGCACGAAAATCAAAAACGAACATTTTCGGTGCAAAAGTGTAGCACGAGTGTAGCTACACCGCAAAAACGAAAACGACATAAGAGTGGCGACACTGTCAGAATTGGAACAAAATTCATCTGTCATTCCCATACAAAATCGTGTTCCAAACGAGCAGGAGACCTGTCAAATGCGGCACACACGCTTAGTTCAGTTCACCCAAATATGGGTGAAGAGTACCTAAAATCGCCAAAAAGTGCACATACCTAGATATGGGTGAAATGGTATTTACCAATTTATGGGTGAATCCAGTTTACCTATATATAGGTACTTAAACAGAAGCAATTTATTAGTAAATGTCACCCATATTTGGGTGATTTCAAAGTCTTTTTTCATGAATCTCATAAAATAGCCTCTGATTCATAAACAAAGAATTAAATAATTTTATTCAAAATATCAATAAAAGTTATAAGCACATTTTTATCAGACTTTAGGTTCTATTATATTTAACATGTATGACCGCATTTTACGATTCACGACCATCGTACCGAGAACAAAAGGTGTCGCATTTATTTCAGCAATTACTGGTGCCGTCGAAAAGCTACCGGATATTCTCGCTTGCTGAGCGACGAAACGGGTTCTCTCGTTGTGCACGTGTCTCAGCCCCAAATCTCGTTTTTTTCATAGCCGTTACACGCCTGACGTCTGGAGGAGAAGGGATTTATCATTAATTCTATTGTAGAGATGAAAATTTTACCTAATTGAAACTTACCTGATGACGAAGTAATGGTCCATAAATCAATGGTTCGGAGGCTTTCAGAAGGTGAATTCTTCGGAGGCTCCAAGAGCTATATTTTCCGTTGGTGCTACCACATGCTCTGTTTCGCTTTACTATGGATTTTGAGTGCGACCCTCGGGGTGATAAGGTGCTGATAAGTGGTCCGCTGAGTATAAACAGGAAGGGACATTGTGCGATATTTATCCCATTTCACTTATCGTTATGTGTAGCCAAATTCTCGGCCAAATTTCCAAACCGAACGGAGGTGTTTGTTTCGCAGAGGCAATAACTGGTTAATTTGCAGATAGCAGAGAACCTGCTGATCAGGAAGTGCACCTGTTTGAGTACAGAGATGTAGCGCATATTGCACAGCACAATTCTTGTTGAATTTTCTCAGTTGCAGCGGCAAACTCCGTGATGTTGGACTGGTCGGTTCCATGGCTTTTGATTTTTCTCCTATAGGTAGAGTGATTAAGATGGAATATCATCATGGAATTCAAAGAGACGTATTATTTAAACTTACTTGTTCCTCGTAATTTCAGTTTGCCGATTTACGACTTTAGATTTTTAGTAAGAGTTCCACTGCGAGCTACACTAGTCTGCGATTCTGATCCAAATGTTTTTATTTTCATCCAAATATGGGTAAATCAATTTACCCATATATCTGTGAATCCATTTGACTTATAATATGGGTGAAATTTACTGAATTTATCAGTACATTTCACCCATAATAAGGGCAATGTGTGCAATACCCAAATATGGGTGATTAAAGTACCCATAAATAGGTAAACTGATATAAGCGTGCATGTCGCCACTCTTAATTACATACACGCTTAGTTCAGTTCACCCAAATATGGGTGAAGAGTACCTAAAATCGCCAAAAAGTGCACATACCTAGATATGGGTGAAATGGTATTTACCAATTTATGGGTGAATCCAGTTTACCTATATATAGGTACTTAAACAGAAGCAATTTATTAGTAAATGTCACCCATATTTGGGTGATTTCAAAGTCTTTTTTCATGAATCTCATAAAATAGCCTCTGATTCATAAACAAAGAATTAAATAATTTTATTCAAAATATCAATAAAAGTTATAAGCACATTTTATCAGACTTTAGGTTCTATTATATTTAACATGTATGACCGCATTTTACGATTCACGACCATCGTACCGAGAACAAAAGGTGTCGCATTTATTTCAGCAATTACTGGTGCCGTCGAAAAGCTACCGGATATTCTCGCTTGCTGAGCGACGAAACGGGTTCTCTCGTTGTGCACGTGTCTCAGCCCCAAATCTCGTTTTTTTCATAGCCGTTACACGCCTGACGTCTGGAGGAGAAGGGATTTATCATTAATTCTATTGTAGAGATGAAAATTTTACCTAATTGAAACTTACCTGATGACGAAGTAATGGTCCATAAATCAATGGTTCGGAGGCTTTCAGAAGGTGAATTCTTCGGAGGCTCCAAGAGCTATATTTTCCGTTGGTGCTACCACATGCTCTGTTTCGCTTTACTATGGATTTTGAGTGCGACCCTCAGGGTGATAAGGTGCTGATAAGTGGTCCGCTGAGTATAAACAGGAAGGGACATTGTGCGATATTTATCCCATTTCACTTATCGTTATGTGTAGCCAAATTCTCGGCCAAATTTCCAAACCGAACGGAGGTGTTTGTTTCGCAGAGGCAATAACTGGTTAATTTGCAGATAGCAGAGAACCTGCTGATCAGGAAGTGCACCTGTTTGAGTACAGAGATGTAGCGCATATTGCACAGCACAATTCTTGTTGAATTTTCTCAGTTGCAGCGGCAAACTCCGTGATGTTGGACTGGTCGGTTCCATGGCTTTTGATTTTTCTCCTATAGGTAGAGTGATTAAGATGGAATATCATCATGGAATTCAAAGAGACGTATTATTTAAACTTACTTGTTCCTCGTAATTTCAGTTTGCCGATTTACGACTTTAGATTTTTAGTAAGAGTTCCACTGCGAGCTACACTAGTCTGCGATTCTGATCCAAATGTTTTTATTTTCATCCAAATATGGGTAAATCAATTTACCCATATATCTGTGAATCCATTTGACTTATAATATGGGTGAAATTTACTGAATTTATCAGTACATTTCACCCATAATAAGGGCAATGTGTGCAATACCCAAATATGGGTGATTAAAGTACCCATAAATAGGTAAACTGATATAAGCGTGTACACTCTGGTGTGAGTTTGTTTGTTCGTAAATTGACATTTAAATCTTTGTTTACACATTCAGATAAGTTGCGTTGAACATTTTTCGTTGATTTTTCATTTTTGATGTCTCTAAGCTTCCATGGCTTATTGAAATGGATACAACGCTGGACAAAAAACTTCTTGGCTTTCGTCAAATAGCCCAGGAAAAGCTTCAAAACATTCTGTGTTCTATTCCACTAGATAAGGATCTGATTATTGAACAAGCCTTGATAAAACCATTAGAAAACGTTGTAGGGGCATCCTGGTTAAGGTATATTTTAAAAGTTTTCTCAAAATACATCTGAATACGCTTATTCTTATTTTCAGGAAAAAAGGAATCGATAAGATCTACAAATTCGATCCCAAAAATGCACCACCTAAACGGAAACAGATTCTCTACTTTCTTACCAACAACCTGTTGACGTTCAAGAGTGCCTTAGATCAAATCAACAGCTACCAAAGTCAAGCATCGAGTAGCTTACTGACCTCGGAAACAGAACGGAACAGTCGGGAATATCATGTAATGGTCTTCCCACAGGTTCTTGCCAGCTTCGACCACTTGCTGGAAGAGGAAGGTCTCTACGGATTGGTTGATCTGTACAGCTATCAATGGGACTTTATATCACTTGACCAAGGAGTCTTGAGCCTTGAGATGCCGAGCGTTTTCGCTGACGTGTACGTCAAAAAAGATGGTTCGTTATTGGGAGCGATTGCCCAGAGCCTGAGGATTTTCAACATGGTAATGGGAAGGCCCAACTTATTGTTTAGTATGGGCGAGAATGCTGAAAGCGTTCTGCAAATGATGCAAAAAATAGAAGCTGGGCGAAAGGTGAAAAGTGGCGAAGCGAAGGACACTTCCGACTTTAGTGCAATGCTGATAGTTGATCGAGATAAAGATTATCATTCGTGTTTATTAACTCCGGTTATCTATTCTGGGCTATTGCTAGAAATACATAAATATAATTCGGGTTCATTGACGGTTGAGCCAACGGGGAATAAAATCCAAAATGGTAAGTTAGCAATTCTTCGAAATGAAAAACATACATCATCTAAACAAGGGACAACAAATCTAAGAATGAATGGCGCACAGGATCTTATTTACCAAGAAAATCGGTATCGTCATTTTTCGGAAGTCATAGGACTTCTGAGTGCGCAGGCAAAAGCCCTTGGACTGGAAGGAAAATTGTACTCAAAAGACATGAAACTCTCAGAAATGAAGGATTACGTCACTAACAAACTACCGAAGGTTGCGGCACAGAAAAAAGAACTTTTCAAGCACCTTCTTTTATGTGAAACCATCATGGAAGAAATCGGCGCAAATTTCGAAAAACTTCAACTCATCGAGGAAAGCATCCTGACCAATACGAATCGAAAGCAAATTATGGCCTATATTGATGAATTGCTTGCCGCTGATGTACATAAGTACAATACGCTTCGATTAATCTGTCTTTATCATGTGACGATAGGCCTAACTAGCGAAGACATGACTAAACTCATGACCGCCTATTTGAATGCCTTTGGATACCAGCATCTCACCGTGTTCAATGACCTATACCAAGCTAAATTGTTTCCCGACACAACCAATCTAACAAAAGCTAAAATGTTATCACAAATCTCAATACCTATTCTCAAAACACCATTCCAAATTGAAGCGAACAAACTAAAGCTACTACCTGTGGATACAAATGACGCTAGTCAGCCGA
This sequence comes from Armigeres subalbatus, assembly GCF_024139115.2. Lineage (NCBI taxonomy): Eukaryota > Metazoa > Arthropoda > Insecta > Diptera > Culicidae > Armigeres > Armigeres subalbatus. The sequence continues at coordinate 63,991,181 of NC_085141.1, read as the reverse complement.
CGGTTTCACCGAGTAGTCCGACGTCTGCATCCACCGGCAAAAAGCAGTGTCCCAGCTATGTGTTCAACGGAAACTACATTCCGTTGATCGCTCAACTCTGCCACATGATACTGAGTGCAACTAGCTTCGAAGATTTGAACAGCCGCATCGGCCACCTGGAACGGTTAAAATTATCCGGGAAAAATTTCGGCCTCAAAACGATACGCGAGCTCTCTATAACCAGTGCAAAAGCGGAGGTTAATCAGTTGCTGCCTCTGAAGGTCCGAACGATTTTGGTGTTTGTGATAGGGGGCGCTACCTATGCCGAAGTAGCTGCCTGCCAGCTCGTTGAGAAACTAACCGGCGGAAAAGTTGTTCTCGCATCGGATACTATGCTGTCTGGGTGCGACTTGTTAGAGAGTGTTGTTAAATGTGGGAAATGATAGCATTTTGTTGAAGAGCAAATAAAATAATATTCATATAATGTAATAGTTTTTTTTTTGTGTGTTTTGGAATTTTTTTTATATGTTTTGGTTTACAACAATAACATAATTTTATTTTTATTTATTACCAGACTAAGGTCGGAGTAGCCTGTGCAATACATAAAAGTCTTCTCCATTCAGCTCGGTCCATGGTTGTACTTCGCCAACCACGCAGTCTGCGGAGGGTCCGCAAATCGTCCTCCACTTGATCGATCCACCTTGCCCGCTGTGCACCTCGCCTTGTTCCCGTCGGATCGTTGTCGAGAACCATTTTCATCGGATTACTGTCCGACATTCGGGCTACGTGCCCAGCACACCGCAGTCTTCCGATTTTCGCGGTGTGAACGATGGATGGTTCTCCCAACAGCTGATGCAACTCGTGGTTTATTCGCCTCCTCCACGTACCGTCCGTCATCTGCTCTCTACCATAGATGGTACGCAGCACTTTCCTTTCGAAATTCCCAGTGCGCGTTGGTCCTCCACGAGCATCGTCCAGGTCTCGTGTCCGTAGAGAACTACCGGTCTAATCAGAGTTTTGTAGATTGTCAGTTTGGTACGGCGGCGAACTCTATTCGATCGGAGCGTTTTGCGGAGTCCAAAGTATGTACGATTTCCTTTCATGATGTATCTCCGAATTTCTCTGCTGGTATCGTTATCGGAGGTCACCAGTGAGTCCAAGTACACGAACTCTTCAACCACCTCGATTTCGTCACCACCGATAGAAACTCGTGGTGGGTGGCTTACATTTACCTCTCTTGAGCGCCTTCCTATCATGTACTTCGTCTTCGACGTATTGATGACTAGTCCAATCCGTTTAGCTTCGCTTTTCAGTCGGATGTAGGCTTCCTCCATCCTCTCAAAGTTACGTGCCATGATATCAATGTCGTCGGCGAAACCAAATAACAGGACGGACTTCGTGAAAATCGTACCACTCGTGTCAATCCCTGCCATTCGTATTACTCCCTCCAATGCGATGTTGAATAGCAGACACGAAAGGCCATCACCTTGCCGTAACCCTCTCCGCGTTTCGAAGGGACTCGAGAATGCCCCTGAAACTTGAACTAAGCACATCACCCGATCCATCGTCGCCTTGATCAACCGTATCAGTTTATCCGGCCGGAAATCCGTTTTCGTGCATTAGCTGCTATATCTGATCCCGATCTATTGTATCATATGCGGGTTTGAAGTCGATAAATAGATGATGTGTGGGCACCGCCGTCATACCAGTCGTTTCTCTGATCCGCAGACACCGTGCAGCGGTTGCGGTGCTTCCAATGACGGTTCGAATATCTCTCCAGCCATCTTCAAAAGATGCTGCGCCTAGCTGCTCTTCCGTTGGGAGTGCCACTTCCAGCTGCTGCGCGTAGTCTTGGGCTAGTCTACCGTTTTGTAGCCTCCCAACGTTTAGCCGCGGCGGACGACTCCGACGCGTGTTGTATGCCGTCGAGAGTTTTGAGCGCAGACATACTGCAACAAGGTAGTGGTCGGATTCAAAATTCGCACTGCAGTAAGTGCGTACGTTCGTGATGTCATGATGTCGTTAGTGATGAAGAATTTACCATTGATTAGAACGTGGTCGATTTGGTTTTCCGTTACTTGATTAGGTGATTTCCATGTGGCCTTGTGGATATTTTTGCGGGGGAAGAAGGTGCTTAGGACTACCATTCCGCGGGAGGCTGCAAAGTTTATGCATCGTTGGCCGTTATCGTTCGATACGGTATCCAGACTATCCGATGTCCGATGACAATAACATAAACAAAAAAGATAATCACTGGGGAAGACAGAGGTGAGGCACCACACGATGCAATCCCACGCTACTTGGCGTGCGTGCTTTCTGTTGCTTTCCTGTTCACGTCGGATCGTTGTCAAGAATCATTTTCACCGGATTTCTGTCCGACATTCTGGCTACGTGCCCGGCCCACCGCAGTCTTCCGATTTTCGTGGTGTGAACGGTGGATGGTTCTCCCAACAGTTGATGCAACTCGTGGTTCATTCGCCTCCTCCACGACAAGGTGATGCTCTTTCGTGTCTGCTATTGAACATCACTTTGGAGGGAGCAATACGAAGGTCAGGGACACACAAGTCCGTACAGTCATTTGGTTTCTCCGACAACATTGATATTATGGCACGAAACTTTGAGAACATGGAGGAAGCCTACATTAGACTGAAAAGCGAAGCTTAAGGGATTAGACTAGTCACCAGCACGTCGGAAGAGGTTCAAGAGAAGACGTAAGTCACCCACCACGAGTTTGTATTGGTGGTAACTGTTGTGACCGGGGATGAGTATGGCAGTCTTTTCATATTTCTTGCTTCTATCCTTCTTGACAATCATTGGAAGACTGATTTACAATTCTATTCTTCTGACATTTCTAACAAACCAAAGCCTCCTATGGTTACTATTATAAGCACTCTATCCATCACTACATTACTCCCTTTCTCTAATCTCTTTATTTTCTTCTATTTCATAGAATATAGCAATCTAAATAAATAAAAATGAGTTAAAGGCTCGTTTGTCATGATTAAATTCATTGTAGAAACGGCATACATTTTAAATTTTGAAAGTTAAAATCAATTACCAATTTTTCTTGCTGGGTTAGTTCTGCTAGTATATTATAAATTCATCGTTATGCTCATCATAATTATCAATCCTATTATAACAGAATTCATTAGAACCAAAATTTGAAAAATACGTTTTTATCATCAACAATCATAGTACCGAGCAACGTTAATGTTTAAAAAAATCCGAATTACACATGTTTTTAACTGTGTTATTTTGTTACTAGTGTTTCTGATGTATGGACATTTTTTTTTTACTTTACAGTGACCATCATTTAAATTAGTGTGTTAATGAAAAATGTGAACTTGACCCAATTCATTTTAGGAAAACGGTCACAGGTACTCTGTCATCTTTGTGATAATCGTCGGCATAATGATAATAATCTTTCTGGATGTCTACGTATTCTTTCTTTTGGGTGCATGACTACTGCAACTACATGTAACTCTTGTTTCTGAGATAAATATATGATGCATGTTACGCATGTTAAATCTCATATCCAAACAAGTCTTGAAATCTTTCAAATTGCAACGAAGACTTCTTTATCATTATCAGAACTAAAACACTTCTTTTATTCCATAGTCTATCGACTCTATGATAATATGATCAATATTGATTAATATTTTCATTGTAGTTCGTCATAGCTAAGTAAGAATACCATTTCATTACTCAATACTCCGTCTACGATTATTCCGCCTTCTCTATCGGACTTGTCAAAAGGTCACAATGCCTTTTCCAGCAGAGCCTAGTTTGATTGTTTGGTTCTCCACCTTCTCAATTGGACCAACCATCATAAAACTACTCTGACTTCCCTAATAGGGGCCATCATTATTTTTTTAGTGTCAACTACCTAGATATTCCGCCTTCTCAATCGGACTTATCTGAAGTTAACTTTGCTTCATAGATGAAAGCTTAGAAGGCTTAGAACTGTGGTACTGAAGGTGAACGGTGTGCGTTCATCATTCAGGTACTTTGCTTCTCACAGCTTTAACTTACCTGTGTTCCTGAAGAATATTATTATCGTTGAAAAAACCGAGGTAGTATTTGTTTGACATAGGTCTGTAATTAGAAGCCAGTATTCCAGGTTTCATTTAGTGAAACAAATGACACATTTTGTAGAATATTTTCCAATACAATGGCCATCATTCAACTTCTCATTCTCAAGGAAATTGTAAGCCCAAACCGATTATTATGTCAACGAAAGAGTCTTAAAAACAGGATATATTGATAATCTCTATCGACCTTTGGATAATCATCCTCATTGTTCTGTTTTCGTTCTGGCTATTATTTTGGGTGTTGGCTATTATTTGAAGGCTTTTGTTTTAGACAGTTCTATAGCAACTCTGTATCAACTCCCATCGGGCTTTGGCTGTTGCCTCTATCTTCTCTATCACAGCATAACGTCTACTGGAGTTCTATAGTTCCTGAATTAAAGTTCACTATCAAAGCCACACGGTAATCTACAACTCAGAGGCCAAACTACTCCCCACTTTCCGTCATTTTTCAGTAAACACAGAGAGCCTTGACTTGAATTAGGTATATTGTTTCTGAAGACACCAGGTTCATTTTTTTGATTCCATTCGAATTTCTTCTGAATTGCTTCATAGTTCCACGTTCCCGGCAGAGGGAGACTCAACTACGCCAATGTTGTGACCGGGGATGAGTATGGCAGTCTTTTCATATTTCCTGCTTCTATCCTTCTTGACAATCATTGGAAGACTGATTTACAATTCTATTCTTCTGACATTTCTAACAAACCAAAGCCTCCTATGGTTACTATTATAAGCACTCTATCCATCACTACAGTAACGACATCCAGGTGGTTGAAGAATTCGTGTACTTGGGCTCAATAATGACCTCCGATAACGATACCAGCAGAGAAATTCGGAGACGCATCATGGCAGGAAATCGTACGTACTTTGGACTCCGCAAAACGCTCCGATCGAATAGAGCTCGCCGCCGTACCAAACTGACTATGTATCTACAAAACGCTTCTAGTTGTTCTCTACGCTACAAAACCGGACTAGTTGCTCTCTATGGAAACGAAACCTGGACGATGCTCGTGGAGGACTGGGAGTTTTCGAAATGAATGTCGGAGGGCCGTCGTGTCAGGCCTGTTTAGTATCTCACCTAACACCAGGTAGCTGGTAAGAACAATGACAATGTTGGTGAAACTAAAACAGATGTGTTGAGTCACAGTTTAACTTACACTGCATAACCTGGCGTTTTCCGGGAATACAGCGGTAGCATAGATCTGATCAAATGTATTTGTTCTTCATAGCACTAGTCTCCGGAAAACGTTAAAATGGCATTCGAAAGAGTTCGAACAGTTTTTTAAACAACTACAGCATAAAAACAACAAAAATAATTTTCGCTAATAGAATGTGAGAAAAGTTTGTTTATTGTGTAAAAGCAACTTGTATAAGGGAGTTTGCAGTAGCCATGGTACAAATAAGTGCAGTGCGTGTTTTAGTAAAAGATATTTTAGTTACCAGATAAAGATTGTCGCTGTCCAGAACATCTTTTGCTGGCGAGGATAGGGGAGCTAAATGTCAAAGAAGGAAAATCCATACGATTTGACAGCTTGGTATCCAACATGTTCCGGACATATCAGAACAAAGGGAACCGAAGCGACCATCTTTATCTACACCGAACCCAAACTTCATCCTAGTGAAAAGTGATTCGTTCCCGCCCCTTTACGATCGTCATTCAAATTTCGGATGATTTCCATTCGATGAATGCATACAATAAATGACAAGCTTTTGGATGTGAATCATACGTTGACTGAATGATTTGTAAACAGAATACGAATGATTTGTGAGATTATGTTTGTCTAATTTTATTATGAGTATCAAGGGAAGAAAATTCCGATTCCAAATGGGAGGAAGCAAATTTACACCATGCTGATTCGTGCTAAAATAATCAATGTTAATAAAATGAAAATAAACAAGTTTTATATCATATTTTTATTGCATTCATTGTATGTATATTTACATAATACTTATTTTTCACATCACAATCTCCAGTACAAACATAAATTGAGGAATGAGGATAAGCAATGCAGGTATTTGGTAATGATTTTAAAACTAATGAATTTGCCTAATCAAATTTGCAAAACGAGTGTTCACTTAGGATTCGAAGCGACAGCGGTCGTGTAGCTTCCGGAAATACGAAATGGGCACATATTTGCAGCTGTCCCTGATTCCGGTACAAAAGCTCTGTTCCCTATTGCTTGCTCGATCATTGTTGGATCCTCCACATCACTCAACGTTCTCCTGCTTCCACTTCCACTAATCAAGCTGAATTCGGGACTCGGCATTCGTTCAACCTCTTATTTCCGAAGTGGCCAGTTGAATCAGAAACACCACTCAATATCACGAATCTGAAAAATAATTTCATTCGTTATTATCATCAGGTTTCCACTTTTTGCGGGTAATTCTAAATATTCTAATTAACTTACATGTTGTAGAGTCTCAGGTTAGAACCAGGTGCTTTTTTCTTATTCATTTTATAAAACAACTTCATGATTTTGCTAAAATAGTGTTATCAAAAAGTTCCGATGACATCGTCACGCTTCAAACAATTGAAATCTAATGGCGGAGTATATTCTCTTGCAAGCGGTACGAAAGAGACCATCTAAAAATCATTTCAAAAGCGAATGATAATTATTGTGGGGCACGAAGAAATCGCTCATCATCCGTTTATTGAATGTTATTCTTGCACAGTACAGCAAAACGAAAAGTGAATGAAAGTGCATAACAAAAAGGAGAATAACCACAGATGGATTACGGATGATTTTGTTACGATTAAACAGAGTTTAAGCATACAGTCGAATTCGTCATATGTAAACAGATGGATGCGATTCTCGAACGCCGTGAATGACCAAACATTCATTTTGAAGATTGAGTTTGGGTTCAGTGTAGTAACTAAAATATCTTTTGTTTTAGTCGTCGGGAAAGAAATAAAATATATATCTTGTGTTTGGTGGCACATGCGCATGTATTCCCAACAAACAATTTCAGCTGAACAAGCTAGTTTTTCAGCTGAAAAGGCCTTTTTGCCACGAAACAAGCTCTTCTTCAGCTTCCAATGTTTGTTGGGTTGCGCTTTGCTTCACTCATTTCTGAGTAAGTAATTACTGACTTTTACAATCCAATTTCAGTTCACTACGGAAATTGAGCACCTAAATACATCAATTCTCGGGTACTTATTCAAAAGGACGTATGTGATTTTGTAAACAAAGATTCCAACGTCGATTTGTCCAATATGATTGCTCTCCCACGCAAACCGACACCACTAACAGGTAGCCGAAGGCCTCCCCTACCTGTCTGTGGTGATGGTTTGCGTGAGAGTGCTATCAGATTGGACAAATCGACGTTTGAATCTTTGTTTACAAAATCACATACGTCCTTTTGAATAAGTACCCGAGAATTGATTCGATGTCTCACACATTAAGTTTTATCTGAAAAGTATAAGGAATTTAATGTTAATTTCCAGTAATCTGAGACATTTTTATAAGTTGCAGTTTTTTGCATCAGTCATTGAGTAAAATATTTTGCGAGTGTACGTTATGTTTACATCGAACAGCTGTTGAATTTTCCTGCAGATTGCACCTATAGATAGTAGAATCTATAGATGAGCGAAAGCATGGCTGAGTCGATTTTTTTGACCGTGCACACGCGCACATGACGTCACAGCCCTTAACATTTCCATTGAAATCGTGACGTCATGCTCGTTTGGAGACACGTTTGACAGTTCATTTGGAGACAGAGGATTTATCTTCGCTCATCTATATATTTCTTACTTACTTTACTTATGGATCCTGTACACCTCCGGTGGTGCAAAGGGCCGACATGAAAGATCTCCATCCTGAGCGTTGCCCGGCTATCGCTTTAACCTGTTGCCAGGTTAGATTTCGGTCGACTTCTTTTATTTCTTTATTGAGGCTACGCCGCCATGAGCCACTGGGTCTGCCTCTGCTGCGATGTCCCGCTGGGTTCCAGTCTAATGCTTGCTTACAGATTTCGTTTCCGCCCCTACGTAGAGTGTGGCCGACCCAGCCCCACTTCCGATCCCGAATTTATGTTGCTATCGGCCTCTGGTGACAACGACGATGGAGCTCGTTGTTTGAGATCTGTGAGGCCACCATGCCCGAATTATATACCGCAGGCATCTATTAATGAACACCTGCAGCCGTTGAGTGTTCTCCACTGATACACACCATGTTTCGCTAGCGTATAACAGCACAGATTTCACGTTAGAGTTGAAAATTCGTATTTTGGTGCGTTCACTTATCTGCCTGTTTTTCCAGATATTTCTTAAACTCGCAAAGGCAGCCCTTGCTTTCTTTATCCGTGCGCCTATGTCGATCTTGGTACCGCCGTCTGACGCCATTTGGCTACCAAGATATTGGAAGCTTTCAACATTCTCCACTGGTTGCCCGGCTACTGTGAAACTGGAAGGAGTCACCGTGTTTACATCCAACGATTTGGTTTTGTTGATGTTGATGACTAAATCTGCCGAAGAGGAGCGCTCGGCAAGGTCGTTGAGCTTACTCTGCATATCAGAGCGCCATTGCGCGAGGAGTGCAACATCAACATCATATTCTCGTGATTGAGACGGTCGAAAGCTTTTTCGTAGTCAATGAATACCAAGTGAAGGGACTCTTGGAATTCGTTGACTTGCACAAGAATGATGCGGAGCGTGACAATATGGTCCACACAGGATCTTCCGGCACGGAATCCGGCTTGTTGCCGCCGGAGAGTCGCATCGATCTTCTCCTGAATCCGGGCTAGGATAACTTTGCACAGAACTTTGAGAATGGTACATAGCAACATAATGCCTCGCCAGTTATCGCATACAGTCAGGTCACCCTTTTTGGGCACCTTCACTAAGATACCTTGCATCCAGTCGACCGGGAAAGTTGCGGTGTCCCAGATATTACGAAATAAACGACGCAGTAGTTGAGCGGATGTCATGGGGTCAGCTTTGAGCATCACGGCTGATATGCGGTCGACCCCTGGGGCTTTATTCGATTTCATGCTTTGGATGGCTGTTTGAATCTCTAGCAGTGATGTAGTTTCGGTATTGACGCGTGTTATACGTCGGATCCTAGGCAGATCATGCCGAGGTGGTGATGGCCTGGCTGGCACTTGAAAAAGTTGTTCGAAGTGCACGAACCAGCGTTTCAGCTGGTCAGTTGGGTCGGTCAATAACTGATCATTCGCGTCTTTCACAGGCATCGTTGCATTCATCTTCGCCCCGCTTAAGCGTCGTGAGATATCGTAGAGGAGGCGAATGTCCCCGGTTGCGGCGGCTCTCTCTCCTTCGTCGGCCAGAGAGGCTGCCCATGCGCGCTTGTCCCGTCGACATGAGCGTTTTACTTCCTTCTCAAGAGCCGAGTATCGTTGACGGGCTAAGACTTTGGCTCCTCTGGTTTTCGATCGCTCTATCGCGGCTTTGGCTTCTCTTCGCTCCTCTATCTTCCTCCAGGTCTCATCGGTGATCCATTGTTTTCTCTGGGTGCGTAGTTCACCCAGATTGTTCTCGCTGGTGGTGATGAAGGCATCCTTGATGGCGGTCCATTGGTCTTCCAGGCTGCCACCTTCCGGAATATCTATATATTCCACTATCTATAATTGTACCTTCTTCTTCTTGGCTTAACCACCTTTCGTAAATGTCACAATCAATTTGACATTGGCGATCACTCGAGATTCGAATCGACCGTTCTATTTCGGTCAGGGGTGGTATTTTAGAATCACGTCAGTTTGTCGGTGGTATTAGTGTTATTTCCCATCCCATAGATCGCATCGCTTACCGAAGTGAATCCAGATAAATTTTCCTTTGTAATTAAAACAATATCCTATCCCAAGACAATCGTATATCCTATCCCAAGACAGAGGTATACTCAGTTTCTAGTAGCAACGAGAGTCGGACTAACAATCCTTCCCATCCTATATTACCGTAAGGACTTGGACGGCGCCGTTATTGACTTCAAATATTTGAGCTCTCGAAACGTGTATTGAGAATGGGTAGCTATCCCTAAGCCCCATTCATTGTGTTTTCTGTACACTTTCGCAAGTTTAGTCAATCACGGAGTAGCAACTACGAATTGTGCGGTCATAATACTCATGCTGTCAAGCAACTTGTATAAGGTAATAGCCGTGCGACAGCTTGAACTTTTTTTTTGCGGTTGCTAAAATTTGCCAAGATTTTTTTGGTTGCCAAAGCTTATGATTTTTACTTCGCCAGACTTTATTAAAGTAACTAGATATAAATATTATAGGGGAAATGACGGATGACGGCTTCAGCAGGTTTAGTTCTATTATCGACAAGGTTGCAAATTTTATGAAATTTGGTCACAATATTTGGGGGGGAGGGGGTTCTCCTTAGTCGTGCGATAAGATGCGCGGCGGCTACAAAGCAAGACCATGCTGAGGGTGGCTGGGTTCGACTACCGGTGCCGGTCTAGACAATTTTCGGATTGGAAATTGTCTCGACTTTCCTGGGCATAAAAGTATCATAGTGTTAGCTTCATGATATAGGTACGAATGCAAAAATGGTAACCTGGCTTAGAAACCTCGCAGTTAATAACTGTGGAAGTGCTTAAGGAACGCTAAGCTGCGAGGCGGCTCTGTCCCAGTGTGGGGATGTAATGCCAATAAAAAGAAGAAGAAGATTCTTTGATATGCAAAGAATGTTTAGGCCAAGTTTGAGCATAATTAGTTATAGAAAGCCCTCCTAACAATGCAGTGGTACCGCATGCTTTCAAGCTTTCGGATACTGTTAAAGCAAAGTATATCAGTACGATCTGCTGTTGTTTATATACAACAATATATATTATACGGTAGTGTGTGGTGTACAATAACATTTACATCTATTCCTTGACGGCGTGTTTAAATTATTCCTGTCCTGCACATAGACCGCGTTGGAGCTTAATTTGAACCTGGTTAAGTGTTAACAACATTCAATTCGTTTATTGTTGTGGGTTACTTAACCACAGGATATTTGTATTTTGCTGACAAACATTGGTATACAGCTAGCATTCAAAGTTGCCTAATTTGCAGTTGGCCTTTCTGATAAATTGATGGTAGTGCCACAGGTAGTGCTTAGCTATGTTCAATTTTCTCACAGGTAGGTAGTAGAGAAAATATGAAATCTACATGCTTTAGAAGTAGCTCCAAATCTTTCCACCGACATAATTATAACCCATTCGGATTACCAGCTTTATCATTTGGTACAGTGTATGTTGATATAAAACGTCATATCTCGCGCTTAGGATGATAGGGGTGTATTGGCATTGATTGATTCACTTCATCGATGTTTTCTTCTTATCAATGCAGCTAATTTCAACAGATGACCTTAGATTTTATGGTTTGGAGCGATAAAGGATAGTTGCAACTTGCACCAGAGGCAACAATCATAGTTTGTAACTTTTAATTCAATGAAGAGAAATCGACCAATACAGTTACGCCCTTATTATCCTAAGCGCGAGATAAACGTTTCCCAGTGAAAACTAGATGTGTGAAGTTTGACATGAAGCTATAACAGTGCTACCGCGTGCTACACCATATCATATGTTATGGCTCGTAGTCTGAACAGGCTGCTGAAGAATACGCAAAAATATTTTTTTATCATATTAGAGATGTTGATAAAAAAATGCTTACATACTTCTTAATGCGAAGAAATGTTTCTGTCTGTTTAATTTTCTGTTAAATGTCTTATGATTTACATAAACATAAGTAATATTAAACAAGTTTTCAATGGAAAGAAGTTATCATTTTTAAGCAACTAGGTATACTTATGTAATAGTGAATAGAATAAGGAAAACAAAATTAAATTGCACAATAATCAAATTTGACCTAAACATAATATAAAGTCTTAAACAAGCAACAAGGAGGATTAAATAGAGAATCTATCTAATTTGAAAACAGGAGAAAAATTTCAAAACTTATACCAGTACGTTTCAATACTAAATGTGTAATGTAAGATATCCTTGTCTCAATACACTTAACACAAATGCTAGTTCACAATTGAGCTACACAGTGTGTAGAAATACAGTCTAGAACTATCTAAACTTCAATAGTATATAATATATTCTTAACTAAATAGAACTTATGTACACATAGAAATAACAGCCCAATTAAAAATATGTTAGGATAAGATGCAAGCAGCTTATCATCAGTTTAAAGTAGAAGTTTCCTCTTATTATTCTGCTGTTGAATTTGTTGTGAAGCATTCAGCTTCCTAGCTATCTCTTCAACACTTCCGGCCGTTGCCGAAATGCCACCGTTCGTTAGTTGCAGTTCGATTCCACCACCGTTCTTAAGGTTGTCAAGATTCAAACTGTCGTATATCGATGCCGAACCTTGCTTAGATAATCCATCCAGCAGTTCACGGTCGATGATCACTTCGCTCGGCTGTTCTGGTTTTATGTTGAATCCAGAGCTCTGTTCATTCAGCTTTTTCTCGAATACTTCTTGGAACAATTTTGCCTTCTGATCGAATACTCCATTCACAGGTTCATTCAGTTCCGTTTTGATGCGTATTTTGCTGCTGCCGTTCCAGATTTCGTCGTCCACGTCATACTCAATCAGGGATTGGGCCTTTGACCGCTTAGCCCTGGGCTCCTCTTCCGAGGAATAGTCGTGCTCGCTAGCAATCAGAGAGTTCACATTGAAAGCCATGATCTCATCGAAGTTCATTTCTTCATCGACCAATGCATCGCCGAGCTGTTCCTTGGTATCGAACAGAAGCGAGCGCCGATTTTGCGCGTGGGCTGGGACCTCCATTTTCTCGCTGGCAGCTTCCTGCAATAGTTCCGCCATCTCGATCGAATCCTGAATGTTCTGCTGCTGATGGGAACCACCCAGCTTGAGGTTCGGCACGGCCACTAAAGCCATACTGAGCAGCAGTACCATCAAGCATGTGGCGGGTTGGGTAGTTTTGCCGGTGCCCTTGGTTAAAAGCGACTGGATCTTCTTCATCTGGCTCATGAGATCGTGATTTTGGCTCTGTAGGATCTTGATGCGCTTCAGGAGTGTTTGGTTGTCTTCTGTGCACTGTTTTACTCTGTGAAGAAGATACAATAAGGAAACAATTAGCTACCTTTTATAGACGCAATTTGATGATTTAGTATTCATAAATGGGCTATTGTATCCATTGTACACACAAGATACATACTGATGCAATGGCGGGCATAGAAAAAGCTTTCAATTAAAAACTGAGGAAATGCTAATAGAATCCTGTTGGAAGGCAGGCCAAGTTCCAGTTGATATGTAGAGCCATTGAAGACCAAGAAGAAGTATATTCTAAAATATGGTGCATTCTGGGGAATGGTATATTCTAAGAAATGGTACATTATGGGGAGTTGTTTTCTGAGGAATGGTTTTCTGGGGTATGATTTTCTAACGAATATTACTTAAAGTATCATATATTTTTTATACTATTCAGCATTTAGCTAAATTTACTCACCGTTCCTCCAATCCATCAACATATTCCTTCTTCCGTTTGCGCGAATCCTGGGCGGAGATCTTGTTGCGAATCTTTCGTCGAATTCGCTTCAGCTCTCGCTCCTCATGTTTCGTCAGTGGATAACTCGTTGGCAGGCTGATACCTTCCTTGGTCAACAAACGTTTCTCTTCCGTCGTCAAGATCAGCTTCTGATAACCTCCGGAACCGTTCTGTTTCGATCCGCCGGTTAGGCTATCATCGTCGACGTCTAAATCATCGTCCTGGTCCATGTCGGCGTCCGAATCGCTTGATATTTGGTGCTGTTGTTGCTTCTGTTGCCGCTCTACTTGGGCAATGACAGAGTTGCTCTGCTGCATAATGTCCTCGAAAATGAAACTTTCGTTGTCAGAAGTATGTGCTGTATCACTATCGTCCATCATCAGCTGTTCCTTGGGAAGAACTACATTCTTCTGGATTAAACCCTGCTTTGATTGTTGCAACAAATTAGCTGCGGCCAGTTTAATATTAGCGGATTTAGGCTTAAGGTTAGCCGAGTTCACTATTTTTATGGTGCGCAAATCTTGAATCGAAACTGGGACCAAGATTGAGCGTCCATTTTGCTGTTGCTGCTGTTGAACACGAATGATCTTGCGTACACCTGTTTGACCATTGGGTGAAGATGTTACAACCACGTTTTTGTTGTTCAGGAAAACGGTTCCTCCTGTTTTAGCAGCAACCGTATTTGATGCTCCATTCTTGAGTTGCAGGGTAACTTTCTTGTTGGCATTGGCCCCAGAAGCAACGTTGACCGTTTGACCGTTCTTGAGTGAAGCAACGCGGTAAATTTTAACTTCTTTTCCGTTAGCCAGTTGAGTTGTTTGCAATTGATCCTTATTGATAACCATGCTGGCACCGGTCTCGTATTCCGGCGTAACCTTCTCAACGATAACCTTTGTGGGGTTCTTTCTATTCTGCTGACCGCTGCTGGTAACTACGGTTTTGACTGTTTGGTAGACTTTGCCATTCTTCGTGACCGTCGATGTGGCAGGTGATAGCGGTGGCGGCGTATTAACTGGAACAGTAAGGGTGTGCTGTTGAATCGGTTGTTGGACTACAATCTGTTGCTTCTGAATGGATTGCTGGATCGGTTGTTTCACATAGCGAGGAGGAGAGTTAAGACCACCTCGTTCGCTTATCGAAGGTCCCGGTGATGAGATCGCTGGGCTAAGTGCTTCATAATCCACGGTTGGGTCACTATAGAGGAGAAATGGAACATTGAGAATAATGATGAGATTGGATAAATTCAATAGATTTTTAAAAAATGTTGTAATTTTTCTTATATGTATAGGATGCGTGACGATTTTGTGCAATAACCAGGGTTTGCAGAAATCGCTCTCAATAGATAACGTACAAAGATAACAGAGAGGTAAAAACTTCTTCGAATCATAACAAGCCATGAAAACAAGTCTATCACACTTGTATGATAAATACAAGTTGAAAAAAAAACTGATTCGAACCGAATCAGGGGGGCCGCACAGTTGTGTAAAACAAGTTGAAATGCATCATCAGAACCGGTGCAATTGCGGCTTTTTCAAAGAAATTCATCATGGGGTATAGCCTGTAATCAGATAATTATCGCAAAAGCTTCCGAAAAACGTCTCTCACGGTATGCTACATATCGAGAGTGTATACATTAGAGTGGGGCGTCATGGTCATTTTTTCAAATCAATGGTTTTTCGAAGCCATTCTAGGTCCTGAATAACTGTGCAGAATTTGGGACCGATTGGTTGCTTCCTCGCTTTCCGCATCGCGTTTGAAGTTTGTATGAAAATTAGTATGGGAGAACGTATATTTTTGCATTTCTACTACTAGAGGATTCAGTTCATCGTAAACCAAGTGGCACATTGCGTTAAAGTATAACCCAAAGGATGCCGAAAAACTTTGCTGAAGAAGGCACGTTGCTGGAACGTCCACGAAAAAAGTTATAACGCTTCTAAGATTGAGTGTTCGAACCATATGCAAAAAATCGTTTATTCTGCCAGCACTGCCAAACTACGTAGACCAATAATTTAATTGAGTATTATTTCAAAATAATTGATCTTATAGGGCTTTGGAGCTAATGGGAGCTATCCGGAATCATTTCACAAAGAAAAAAAAATCCGACAAGAAGGAAGATGGGTTTTGCCCTTCGATATTCATAGGTCCTCCGGTAGTGCTGGCAGAAACATTGATTTCCTGCATATGGTTTTAACAATCAATTTTCGAAACGTAATAACATTTTTTGTAGACCTTCCAGCTACGTACCTTCTTCGGCAAAGTCTTTCGGCATCTTCAAGACTATATGCTAACGTATTGAGTCACGTGATTAATGA
Organism: Armigeres subalbatus; assembly: GCF_024139115.2. Taxonomy (NCBI): domain Eukaryota; kingdom Metazoa; phylum Arthropoda; class Insecta; order Diptera; family Culicidae; genus Armigeres; species Armigeres subalbatus. The sequence goes on along the minus strand of NC_085141.1, from coordinate 63,975,342 downwards.
TAAATTGAAGCCACTAGTAGAAAAAATGTAAAAAAGTACGTTTTTCCATACTAATCTCCATATAAATTTAAAACGCAATGCGGCATGCGAGGTCGCAACCAATCGAGCCCATATTTTGCACAGTTGATAGGGGTCCCAAAACGATTCAGAAAAACCTTGATCTCACTTAATTGGACGAAGTTTGCATTTTTCAATACAACTGCGCCCCACTCTAGTATACATACAGACAATCATAAAACCATTCACAAATTACATAACGCATTAGGGGGTGGAAGGGAATTTTGGAACCCTTCTATACAAAAAACCCAGATTAATCCACCTAGCGGTGATGGCGCCTTTCTCGCGCAAAAGGTAATAAATGTAGCCTTTACGCTTACACCTCGATGATGTACAAGAAAGGCAAAACAGTTACACCGTCTAATGTTATGATAGAAAATTTACACTAGTAGACGACAGATGGCGCTGCCAAAAGTTTCTCGAATTTCCTATGTTCGAATTTTGACTTTCGGACAATTTCATAGTACTATAAAACTTAACGAAGAGCATACTACGCCTAAATGCGTGCAACACGAGCATCTTTATAGTACGATGAAACTCTTAATGGGAAGCCACGGATAAAATATTCATAAATGCAAGGCATTTTTCATAACACATTATTGTTCTATGTGACTATGTCTCATCACTATTTTAATATTATCTATTTTTTGCAATTTGCAATTAGTGATAGTGATCAACAGCGTTTTAGTCTCTGTCGGATGCAACTTGTTGCAAGAAAATCGGTTAAGAGTTTCTATGTGAAAATTTGGCTAATGTTTTTTATGGCATTTTGTGCACACACACACGCACACACATACACACACACACACGCACACACGGACAGACAGACATTTGTTCAGCTAATCGAGCTGAGTCGAATGATATATAACACTATGGGTCTCCGGGACTTCTATCAAAAGTTCGATTTTGGAGTGAAATGATAGCCTTTCGGTACAACTTAGTTGTACGAGAAAGGCAAAAACCCACACCCATTTTTCGGTTTAGAAATTTGATTTGAAACAATGATTTTTCAATAATTCCGAAATGCAATGCCCGATCGGGCCAATTTTCAATAGCAAACAATGGAACTGCATTCCCCGTCGAATGCAACTTGTTGCGAGTAAATTGGGCAATGCTAAGTTCCAAAAAGTGTGTCTACAAAATGTGTACACATACATACGCACATATAGACATCACCTCGATTCGTCGAACTGAGTCGATCGGTATATAACACTATGGATCTCCGGGCCTTCTATCAAAAAATGTTTTTTGGAGTAGGTGGTGGGAGTTGAACATTGTGATTTTTAGCATTATGTAATTTGTAAATGAACTCTGAAGTTTACAGCAAACATATCCAGTGCTGCCAGATATATCTGAATCATGTTCTGCAATCATATAAATCATATAAAGAAATTTCATATAAAGAAATTTCTATTTGCATTTGCAGAGTTGAGTGAAATTATCATTCGATATATTATACAGTTTTGTATGTAATGTGTATTTCTAAAAGTTTTTGACACGCTTACTGATTATCGCGGACAGTTAAAAGATAAATTAGCAATAGCTCTACCGGAGCGATTGATTGTCTGCCCTTACGTTGGGTGAACAATGACAGAACAAAATACGTCGTAACTGATATTTACTTTGTTCTCGCGTCAACATTAACATGATAGTTACTTGGATTACATCACTTACCAAGGTGAATCCTGATCTAAGTAATGACACTTCCTCTCCCTACTTACAATACTCCTTCCCGTAACAACCGTAGAGATGCAGACGATTGGTCGGTCTCTAAAACAACGGTTACAATAACATTCCTTCCCTTCCCTCGATGATCGTAAGGACGTGGCCGGCGCCGTTGTTGACCCATTAAAAGTTGAGCTTTCGGAACGTGCACATTGAAGATGGAGAGCTAATCCTAAGTCCCATTTGTTGGTGCCCTGTGCAATTCCGCTAGTTCTGGTCAATCACGGAGCAGCAACTACGAATAATTGTACGATCATCTCATGCTCATGCTCATGTATTTCTAAGTTTTTGAGGTTTTCGGAAAATCCTTAACGATTTCATTTGCTGTTTGTCGTTCTTCGGTAGGCTAGAAAGTGATTGAGGTGAGGTTAAACCATTACCACCATTTGGTTCTATTTGCTTGATTAGTTCTCGAGTTGTAAAAATTTGTGTTTTATTTGTATGGAAGCTCCCCTTCCAGTGGTGGGACGGGTCTAGAATCATTATAAGAACCTTCCCCGGCCAACAAAACACTTGCATACACATTTTTACGTCAATCGGTTCAGTAGTTTCCGAGTCTGTAAGTGTCGGATGAACAGACAGAAATTCATTTTAGAAGATTGCGAAAAAAAGATTAGGCTGAACCCACACTATTCCATTAAGTAAACGGTATTACTCATTATAAAACAGCTGCCCTTGCGAGAAAATTTTCTATAACTAGCTAATAACGGTGGGATATCAATCAATACCCAGTATTCATATATCTAATCCTACTTTAGCAATATTTCGCACTTTATATATGTATGTATCGGAATCGAACGATGATCAATTTTCCCAAAGTTCCCATTATTTTTTGGCGCGGACGCGATACCCAAAATCTTACTGAGCGTCTGTTCTCTATGTTAGAAGCAGTTGATCATCATCCGAGTACCAACGATGGACTCTAAGTGAAACTGTGCACCATGGTCCACCGGAAATAAGGAGGAAAGGTCCTTCAAAAATTTAGGGGGTTGGTCTCAGGCCTTGCAGAACTGCCTTAATAAAAAATTTAGGCAACCAATAATCAACAAGAGAGTACGGACCGGAACAATCCGCGAAGACCATTGCGACGAAAAGGACTAGCGATTGGAAACTCGGTTCAAGGAACTGCAAATCTCTCAGCTTCATCGGGAGCACACGCATACTCGCACATGTGCTCAAGGACCGTGGATTTAGCATCGTAGTACTGCAGGGGTTTTGTTGGAAGGGATCAATGGTGCGAAAGTTTAGAGGTAATCAGCTCTACCAGAGCTACGACAACACACACGAGCCGGGAACAGCTTTCATAGTGGTGGGCGATAATCAAAGCGTGTAATCGGGTGGTGGCCGATCAATGAGAGAATGTGCAGGTTGAGGATTAAAGGCCGGTCCAACGTCAGCATAATCCACGTCCATAGCCCACACTCCGGAAGCACTGATGATGATAAGGACGCATTCTACGCACGGCTGGAACGTGAGTACGACAGCTACTCAAGCCACGACGTCAAAATTATTATAGGAGATTTGAACGCTCAATTTGGCCAAGAGGAGGCGACTATTGGGAAGTTCAACGCCCACCGGCTGACGAACGAAAACGACTTACGACTAATTGATTTAGCTGCCTCCAATAACATGACAGCAGACTCGCCTTTTTCAGGAGAAGAAACGCCGTCTTTTTTTTTTTTTTTTTTTTTTTACAAGGGAGAATGCATTTACACACTAACCCAGTACACGTGCATTGTAGTTGCCAAACTACCACACGGAAGTGTACTGGAGTGTCGGACTCGACCATACCGGTAATACCGACTAAACTCCCTTGGGCTCCACCATCGTTTCCCCCAGGAACTACCTCGCAGTACTACTTCTGGGGGGACGGCAGTACTAAGCGTACTCACTCATTATCGCTCACACAGGCACTCGTCCCACGCGAGACTGACTTGGGTGCTCGCACCCCATTCACTCCATTTGAGTCTTACTTGGATGCTCTCCCGGGCGCTCCGCTGCCATGCCTCGAGGTGTCAATAGCGGTAACTGCCTGGGCCTACAGATATTACGCTACGACACTCCTGCCTCAGCACGAGCAGATCAATCACACCACTGCCGAAGCAGACCACACGCTACCCTGCCGAAGCAGGGACACTCCCCATGCACCACATGTGCACAACTGTAGGTGTGTGGGTACAACCCACTGCTACCCTGCCGCCGAAGCAGCTTCTCCAAAGACCATTCGCTCCATGTGACCCTTTTTCGGGTGCTCACTCTAACACTCCGCTGCCATGCCTCGAGGTGTCGATAGGTCCCTCGACTCCTGCCTCAGCATGTGCAGTCCATACTCAGACTTCTGCTGCGCTTCGAGGTGACAATAGCGGCGGAGACACGCTATGACACTCCTGCCTCAGCACAACCAGATCACTCACTCCCTGCCGAAGCAGCTCACGCGCTACCCTACCGAAGTAGGTACACTCCACAACTTATTCTAACACTCCACTGCCATGCCTCGAGGTGTCGATAGCGGTAGCAACGCTACGACACTCTTACCTTAGCATGTGCAGTCCATACTCAGACTTCTGCTGCGCTTCGAGGCTGCCATAGCGGCGGCGACTCGCTATGACACTCCTGCCTCAGCACAAACAGATCACACACTCCCTGCCGAAGCAGCTCACGCACTACCCTACCGAAGTAGGGACACTCCACATGCCAGTTGGCACTCCCTCCCTGGGCTTGTGCTTTTGAAGCGGCACACAGTCGCTTTGATAGAGTCCGCTTACGGGCACTTGTGGTTTTTTGGGAGGGATTTTAGCAGAGCCCACTGCTAAATCCCACCACGCCCTAGGCAGTTCTCCCTGACTCGCAGACAGCTGGGGAGGGGTCGTCAAGCCCTTGGACATCATGCTGTCCCTGATGTCCCTGCTGCCCGCCGTCTGGAAGAAGCGGAGTGTGCAGAGATGGAACAGCTATGTCGTTCTCAAGAATCACGCAAGTTCTATTAGAAGCTCAACGCATCCCGCAAAGGCATCGTGTCGCGAGTCGAAATGTGCAGGGATAAAGATGGAAGTATCTTGACAGACGAACGTGTGGTGATCGAAAGGTGGAAGCAGCACTGCGAGGAATATTTAAATGGCACTGAGGGCACAGGCAGTGAAAGTCAAGGCTGTGGAGGAGATGACTACTTCAGTTCGTTCGAATCGCGCCGGGGACTAAGACAAGGCGATGGACTTTCGTGCCTGTTGTTCAACATTGCGCTAGAAGGTGTCATGCGGAGTGCCGGGTGTAACAGCCGGGGAACGATTTTCAACAGATCCAGTCAATTTATTTGTTTCGCGGATGACATGGACATTGTCGGCCGAACATTTCCAAAGGTGACAGAACTGTACACCCGCCTGAAACGTGAAGAAACAAAAGTTGGACTGGTGGTGAATGCATCGAAGACAAAGTACATGCTTGTGGGTGGAACCGAGCACGACAGGGCTCGCCTGGGAAGCAGTGTTACGATAGATGGGATACCTTTGAGGTGGTCGAGGAATTCGTCTACCTTGGATCCTTGTAAACGGCTGATAACAATGTTAGTCGAGAAATACGCATCATCTGTGGAAGTCGGGGCTACTACGAGCTCCAGAAGAAACTGCGGTCAAAAAAGATTCACGCACTTGGAGTATTCGAGAGACTGGTGCTTAGGACCATCTTTGGCGGTGTGCAAAAAGACGGCGTATGGCGGCGAATAATGGACCACGAGCTCGCCCAGCTATACGACGAACCTAGTATCCAGATATTAGCTAAAGCCGGAAGCGTACGATGGGCAGGGCATGTTACAAGAATGCTGGACAGCATCCCTGCAAAGATGGTTTTCGCTTCCGATCTGGCAGGTACGAGACGGCGTCAAGCGCAGCTAGCGAGGTGGACTGACCAGGTACAAAACGACTTGGGGGCATTTGAGGATGGAGAGATGCAGCCTCGAACCGTGTATTGTTGATTCAGTGTTATCTGTTTAGATGTACACTAAATAAATGAAAAATAATACCTAAATATTGAGTTCTTTGCTAAAGTTGTCCTTAAAAACTTTAAACAATAGAATGAAACACTAAAAAAGAGATAAAATTTTGGACGGGAAAGATCAATTTATTCTCATGGCCGGAACAAATGATATTTCTTCTTTTGTCACATTTTTCTTTCGATAATAATGATAAAATAAAAACTGAAAGAAAAAAAAACATCAAACTCATTAGTTTCTTTGAAGAATTTTCTGGGAAAGTTGATAATTTAATCCTTTTTTCGGCCATAGTTTGAAATCCCCCCCCCCAAATAATTGAATTTGGCCACGAAATTTTAAGGGGAACGGGGACAGGAGAATATAATATTTGTTCCTGCCTAATAGCAGTACAAAAAATAATCCATCAACCAGTGAATCGTTGCTATTAATATTGTTATTTCGCTCTGACCTAGATTGCGTTTTGTGATATGTAGCAGTGTGCTCCGACAAATGCATTCGCAGCTGAATGTACACATTTTAAAGCCATCATCATCATCTTCTACCCAGCCCGCCAAACAGCGAAAACATACAAGACATACAAGCGTGCAGCATATCATACAAACCTTCAGTGCTGCCACCAGATACAAAGTCAAGAAACGCGCGGATATTGCATACAGCAAATATTGTCAGATTTTCTGGATATGATACACTGCGCGGCGTTTGTAATGTTCCCAAATGGGTACTTGCACAAAACTTCACGCGGCGAATGACTGTCGAAAGGTACGGCCGCGCCAAACGATACACCGCAATGCTATTCACCCATAAGAATCAAGTAAACGGGGTGCAAAAAGCGCGGCGGTAATTTTGCAATTTTGAGAAAATCAGGCAATACCTGTACCAAATAAAATGCGCCAGAAACACAATAATAATATGTGATTATTTCACTTATCAAAAGAACCGTTATTTTTGCCTTTCTCGTATACAAAGTATACGTAAAGGCTTTTTTTTGACTATTTTTTCAAATTAAATATTGGAAGGCATAAAATGCACCGAAGGCATAAAATGCACGACAATTCTCCGAAAATCGATTAATGGAATATCATTTCTGTTGTAGATATGCATCATAGTTAGCTTGCAATAAAATATTCAATCATAGTAGTCTATTTGTATAATGTCAGACAAACAATATTCAATCCATGGACCACGATGACGTCACGCGTCGATTTTCAGTAAGAAGAAAACCTCATCTGAGGGCAAAGTTTACAAAAAATGAACATCAACGTGAACATCCGGTGAACTAAAAGCTCCGAATTCACTCAAATGTTCATCGCCCGCAGCGGATGTCATTTTTTCGAGCGAAAAGAAGAAGGATCGTGGAAAAAGAAGACGCTCGTGGTTAAGTCCATTGTAGACCATTCCTTAGCCGTGCGGTAAGATGCGCGGCTACAAAGCAAGATCATGCTGAGGGTGGCTGATTCCGATTCTCGGTCCGGTCTAAGAAATTTTCGGGTTGGAAATTTTCTCGACTTTCCTGGGCATAAAAGTATCATCATGTTTAGCCTCATGATATACAAATGCAAAATGGTAACTTGGCTAAGAAACCTCGCAGTTAATAACTGTGGTGCTTAAGTGCTTAATGAACACTTAGCTGAGAGGCGGTAATGTCCCAATGGAGGATGTACTACCAATGAAGAAGAAAATTGTAGACCATTAACCTAGCTACACGCATTTTCCCTTAACTCTAAGAGATTGTGGACTAGGGTGTCCCAAAATTGGACCAAGTCTGGGATTTTGGGGGCTCAACCTTCAAATGAAAGCTTAAGGTATAACAAAAGAAAAATTGTTCTACGACAACTCTGGGAAATGACGTTTAGGGGTGGCCCCGACGCGTTCTATGAAAAAAGTGCATTTTTTATAGGTAACATCGAAAATACCGGTATATCGGAAAGAAATTCGATGAAACCCATCCATTTTATATTTTTTACATTTAACTTAGGGTCTATACTTTATGGTAAAACTTTGGTACCGCATATTTTAGCTCTATTTATTTTTCACTGATGCTTTAAATGCCCAAAAATGATGAATTTTTCTTAATATTTTTTTATTAATGCATCCAAAACGGGTATCCATCATGATGCTTTCGAAACTAGATATACAAGATGGGGAATTTTATAACGAATATTTTGCTAAAAATAGCAACCTTCTATCTCTATCCGTTTAAAAGTTATTCACGATTTACTGCAGCTTGGAAAAAGACTTTTTGAAATTTCGGATCATAATACCTGGATCATGTTTAAGTAAAAAAACGCCTACTTTTCCATACCAACCAAATGAGCGCTTTAATAACCAATATAGTATTCATATGAGTTGCATAAAATTGATTTTAATACTTATTTGAGTGTTATAATGGAAACCCAACGATGGACCAGCAGTAACATGAGTGACTACAAATTTTTCAGTTAGTCTGGGTGAGTGCTCAAATACATTGATGAATATGGTTTCAAAACTACCCATAGGTAGGTTCAGCTATCGTTTCATGGTTTGGTGAGCTGTGCAATGTTTCACGATAACATGGAAATTAATTGTTTTCTGACCAACTTGATTTTTTAACCAGCACGATCATGTGAAGTTAATCCGGCTGGATCTATGTATATCTAGTTTCGAAAGCATTATGATGGATACCCGTTTTGGATGCATTAATAAAAAAATATTAAGAAAAATTCATCATTTTTGGGCATTTAAAGCATCAGTGAAAAATATATAGACCTAAAACATGCGGTATCAAAGTTATACCATAAAGTATAGACCCTAAGTTAAATTTAAAAAATATAAAATGGATGGGTTTCATCGAATTTCTTTCCGATATACCGGTATTTTCGATGTTACCTATAAAAAATGCACTTTTTTCATAAAACGCGTCGGGGCCACCCCTAAACGTCATTTCCCAGAGTTGTCGTAGAACAATTTTTCTTTTGTTTTACCCTAAGCTCTCATTTGAAGGTTGAGCCCCCAAAATCCCAGACTTTGTCCAATTTTGGGACACCCTATTGTGGACCCAATGGTTTAGCCATAAAAGTCAATCTTGATAGAAATACGAGGCGAAATGAAGTCGAAAGTCGGTGTTGAAAAACTCCCGAACGAGGACTACTCTCAGTGATCATTCGGGGCAATAATGTTATTGGTACGTGAAACTTGTGGAAGTTCATCGTTGATTTAGCTCCAACCACGATGGATGGGCAACAGGGGACCGGAAGGCTCAAGCGACGATTACTTTACTGGTGGAGAAACGCTAACCTCCGCTTTTTCGAGATGCCACAACTGAAAAGGAAACTGGAATCGGCAGAAATGACAACACCAGAGTTCTGAAGACAATAATATGTTCTAGAATCTAGAGTATCAATCATCCTGTGATAAAAAGCTTTCATAAAGTGAAGATATTGAAGCACACATTTACAAGCTGGAGGAGCTGTTCTTAATTCTTGACACCTGGCAAGGCAATATTTGAGAGAAGATATTCAAGTGGCAATCCTGCTGTAAAATTTTTCTTTCGAGAACATTCGGACAATGTCGCTAGCTTTGAAGGACAACGAATTGAAGATAAATTTCGCTAAATGAAAAATTCTGGTTTATGCTAGGAAACTACACGAGACTAATTCCTCCGTTAATTAAGCTGCTCTCAAGGTTTGTAGAACTAAAAAAGCCTGTCGTATCTGAGAAAATAAAGGGCGCGAGAAACAATACAAGACCGAACGCAAGAACAATTACATTATGATGTATCAAATTTAATTCTAACGCGTTTCACTTCAATTATGAGATGGATGTTTTTGATAAATTAATTCAGTATCATATAAAAAATACTTACAAATCCAAATTATCACTCGAGAGTCCACTATCGGACGAGGCCGACGAACGAACCTGCTGCTCTGCATTCCGTTCGAAGGCGCTGAATTCATTCATGGCCTCATCGACTTCGACCTTGACGCCAGGTTTAACAATGCCGGTCATTTCATGAGGCGATCCACTGATGAACTCATCCTCGAAGCCGTTGCTGCTGCTGCCGCTGCTGTTGCTATTCGGAAAACCATGGAATTCCTGATCCGAGCTGAGCGACGAAGACGGTGACATGGCTTGATGGCCAATCGGCCCTATCGCCGAACCGTCCCCGTTCAACGGTCCACATAGATCTTCGTAGTTGAAACCATTCTGCAGGTTATTGATCAAACTGGACGCTATGTCGTCGGTCGCGCCGACAGAACCTTCGCTGAACAGCAAGTTCGTGTCCATCTGGAACAGATCCATAAAATCCTCCGACGAGTTCGAGGGCCACTCCGCCGGCTATAATGGAAGAAAGGAGAATGTGGAGAAAACTCGATTATTATGATGCGATGAAAGTTAACGTCATGCCAGGAATTGCATAACTCAATTACAGGATTTTGATTGTTTCATGGGCCATGACGGCGGTATAGGATTTTCGTCAACTGACGCCATCGACAACGCTTCAAAGGTTTCCCCTTTCTTTCACCTATGAGATACGTGAGAAGCATGTGTGTATACCTACTTCTTTATATTTATATCGGTAAGAAAGTGATCCAATTTGAGACAAGTATCCGTGAATGGCATATCTGTCCCATCTTTGCTGGATTTCCTATTAATATGGGACAAATATGCGATTCACGGTAGTATAGGGTAAAACAAGCAATTTAACCGAAAGTAAGAATATAGTTCTTTCGGAATGTTATAATACATATCCAGAAGAATTAAAGCTCCAGTAAACCTTTCTAAATAAAGCATTTAAATTTTAACAGCGAATTATTTTTTTTTTAAATAACAGCCTTAACCATTTTGCTTTAAAATCTCTTTACTAATATATTTTATTTATATTGCGATATCAATAAATTATCAGTAAATAAGCGCAACTAAATGGTTTGCAGTAGAACAAGGGTTAAACAAACATAATATTAGAGAGCATATACACTTCTATTGCAATAAATAGCCGTAACCATAATAGGCCACGACACCCTAGATCTATATCTGAAATTGTTTAATCATTGCGAAAAAAGACAGCTACTCCTTTACAACATTGCGGTTGATACCGAAGAAGAAACACCGAAATTCGAAAGTAAAACTTACGAAAGGCCACGGTTGAATGCAAGCGTTACGAAATAACGAAAAAATCGGTTTTCGGTTGACCGATCGACGAAAGTGAATAAGATAAAGTAGAAATGAAGTTATAAAGGGGAGTACAGTTGGATGAAGTGAAGTATGTAAATAAACTAGAAAGCAATGCTGACGGTGGTTTGGGTTATAATAAGCTCTGAATTTGTGGCTTGAAAATATTGGTTGAAATAAATACTAATATTGAATTTTACCTCACAATAAAATTAAAACACATAGAGATTCTATAGTTATACTAGAGTTAGTACAACCATTCTGTATTATGTAAGGTTTAGTTTTCATTTAAAATTCAAACAGTAAAAAGAATCAAATAAAACAACAAAGCCTAAAAATTTAATATCACAAAAATGTTGCAAACATTTCTATATTTCACGTTCACTTCAAAAACGAACTCAATTAGGAGGCCATTCGGTCGACAGTGTTATGCAAATCGACTCAGTTCGACGAACTACGATGATGTCTGTATATTTAGGGTGCCAATGAAAATCAACTTTTCGAATTTCAAAAACGGGTAGTGCTCAAAAGTTCCATCTACTCGAAAAAGGTCCCTAATGTAATGCAAAATGTCAGCTAAATCGGAATTAGTTGAGTGTTTGACCAAAGCGGTCAAAGTTTGACTGTTTTGAAACACGAAAAATTTCCTAAGGGGAGGAGGGAGTTACGGGAAAATTTCAAATAGATTTTTTTATGCCAGATCTGATGCCATCTAAAAAAAATTGGAAAAAAGTAACTTTTTGGTAATGTATGAAACGTCGAGATCTGGTGTCAACCAGAAAAAAATCAATTTCAAATCTTCTTGGGACCTTTGAAATCTATTTTTTTGATTGCCTAGTCAGTCCTAAAAGTCCTAAAATATCAAATTAAATAAAAAAAAAATTGGGATAACACCAGATCTCGACATTTCATGCATTTCTAAGATATTTAACATAAAAAAATCGAGCCCCAAAAATTTCGTTTGTCTCAAAAGGTCATTTTTTTTCAAAATATGTTTTTTCGGTTTTACACCAGCAGACCTTGATGTTTCATGCACCTGGCATAAAAAAACTTGATTTGAATATTTTCCCATAACGAAGGGCGATTGTGTAGAAATTTTGCATTAGGGACCTTTTTCGAGGATATAGAACTTTTGAGCACTACCCGTTTGTGAAATTCGACCGTCAAATTTTTGTCATACATTCCATTGGCATATGGTCAAAAATGTTCACCCGTTTGGTCACATGGCCTTTCTGCCAATCGACCATTTCGGGCAAATGATCTTTTCGGCTAAAAGACCATTTCAGCAATGACTTATTTGGCCAAACAACTTTTTTGGCCAAACGACCAATTCCAAACGGTTATTAGACTGAAAATGGTTCGATCGAACATTTCATTTGGCAAAAATTACATACAGCCAAAAGGGGCATTTGCCACAAAAAGTTGTTTGCCTTTTGGCCGAAAAGGTCGTTTGATCGAATAGATGATTTGGACGAAAACGCTGTTTGGTAGCAATAATCGTTTGGCAGAAAGAGCCATTTGGCCCTAGAATGTCCTTTCTGCTAAACGACATTTTTTGCCAAACGACTATTTCGACTATATGGCATTTTTGACAAACTGAGCTATTCGACCAACCGATTTTTTTAAGCCAAAGGAACGACCAAATGACATTTTCGACGAAATAATTTTAGCCTAGATGGGCTTATGTCAAACGACACGTGAGTAATTCTCGCTGAAACCGGGCCACTATTTACACGAGGTTCTTAAAAATGCCTAAATTTATATTCTTTCGAAGGCTTTCGGCGAGTATATTGAGGATCCGAGTTAAATTCTTCAGAAAGATGAACCCCTCGTTAGTTATACACGAAATCATTTTAATGGACCCCTCGATTTTTGTCAATTCTTGACTCACCAAAACTATCATAACTCCAGCATTTCTCAACCGATCGTAGAGATCAGCATATCGTTGGAAAGAGGAAGAGTGTATCCTCAATTTGCAATAGTTAAAATAGAATCAGCCATATTGAATTTGGACGCCATCTTGGATTTCTTTTTAAAAACTATTTTTACGCCAGGTTTGCAACCACCAATTTTGAATATTAATACATCGATAGAAATCTTAGCTTATATTGTGTATTGTGTCCAAAAATCTCAGGTGTATGTTTTTTCTATCAAAAGTTATGTATTATTTATCAATACCAAAATTCTTGAATTGTTTAATACAATAACTTGAAAACGGCTCCGTTATGCTTAAAACTTTTGAGCCCTTCAAATAAAATACTGTTGTAGATATGCTTTTCATTTTTGAAACATATTTGGCTTAGAATAGTGTATGAAAGCAAGGAACTGACGTCGTAGTACCATAATAACCATAAAAATAATGTTTGTTGTTCAGATGGCCCTTCAAAACATAATTTGGTAAATCGTACATAACTTTTGATAGACAAAACATACACCTGAGATTTTTGGACACAATGCACAATATAAGCTAAGCTTTCCATCGATGTATTAATATTTAAAATCGGTGGTTGCAAACTTGGCGTAAAAATAGTTTTTAAAAAGAAATCCAAGATGGCGGTCAAATTCAATATGGCTGCTCCTATTTTTATTATCGCAAATTTAGGATACACTCTTCCTCTTTCTAATGGTATGCTGATCTTTACGATCGGTTGAGAAATGCTGGAGTTATGATAGTTTTGGTGAGTCAAGAATTGACAAAAATCGAGGGGTCCATTAAAATGATTTCGTGTATAACTAACGAGGGGTTCATCTTTCTGAAGAATTTAACTCGGATCCTTAATATAGTTGCCGAAAGCTTTCGAAAGAATATAAATTTAGGCATTTTTAAGAACCTCGTGCAAATAGTGGCCCGGTTTCAGCGAGAATTACTCATGTTCGGCCTTGTGGCCCTCGGTCAAATATTACTCTATTATATATCTATAAATATTCAATAGAGAAGCAATAATGAAGATCTTTGGTTACGCCGGTGGAGCTTAAGACCTTGCTTCAGGAATTTCTCAGACGACTAAGAACATCTGATGTGAACACATTCTATTATATGCTCCACAAGAGGACATGTAACATACAGACCCCATTCGATTTTGGCAACACAAATTTTTGTTATTTTTTTAAGGATAAACGCCTAAATAACGAAATTTTCGTAAAACAAATTGATTACACCCCGAAACCGACGAAATTTTGTTTTTTGTTTTTTTAAGTTTAATCTTTAGATTTCAAAACTCGCGTAAAAAAGACTCATAGTGTCTCTAGCATCACAAAAAGTGAAGAAATGTTGAAATATCATGATAAAACCATTCGATTTTGGCAACATAAATGTTCCGATCGTGTTGCCAAAATCGAATGGGGTCTGTGTTCAAAACGAGCCGAATGATCTTTGGTTACGCGTGTAGACCCTAAGGCCTTACATCATGGAATTCTCGGATGACTAAGAACATCTGTTGTGAACATATTATATCAAATGTTTAACAAAGGGCATGTACTATATTTCGAACAGCTCAAATGAACTTTGGCTACGCCGGTAGAGCTCAAGGCCTTAGTTCAGGGACTTCTCGGATAACTAAGAACGCTTTATTCCATTAAATTCTTGGATAACCGGAGCAGTAGATCACATGTAGCAACATAATAAGCATAGGATCTCGTGCATATTTTTTTGTAGCTTCCAACAAATATGCATTTTACTTTTAAACGATTTTTCAAAAATACGCGTTTTTTTACACGATTTCTCGAAAATACACGATTTTTTTTGCACACACACACATCAATCGTGTAAAAAAAAGAATTCAGTGTTATTTCAGTATGCTCAAAAGCTTGTCGAAGTCCCCCATATGTGTTGTCTCTTTCATGAACTGAGCGTCTTTACTGTAGGATCACTCAAAAACGAACCTTGGAAAATTGGCCAGATCGCACCGGGGGCTCAAAAATTATTGTCGAAATACATTTTCTTAAATGCATCATTAGAGCTAGATGTATTGATCAGTTTTGGTTTTTGTCAATTTAGAACGATTTTGTTTAAATTAGGTGTATGAAAAAATCCGTGAATCTCTTCGATTTCACGAGATCTGATATATTTCGCACACTAATCCAACAATATACTTTCCGAGTGTCCTGTGTATGTTCCAATTTTGTTATGTTTTATGGAAAAGGAACAAAAATTTTATAAATATTGAGATATTTTACAGGATGAAGCATCCGTGAACACATGAATCAAATATTTTTTTTAATTTCTATTTTTTTAAATTAGGTTAATTTAAAGGCTTTTCAGAGGCCAAGTTTTTTTTTTGACGTGACCTACGTCTCAGATACTCGGATACAGGGTGTAAAACGAAAAATTCAAAATTGCGGATCATCACGAAATTATGTAAGATTCTAAACGTTGAAAGCGCGTTCCTCTTTCGATTGATTTTTGAGATTTTTATCGAGAAGAGAATCGACTTGGAAACTCTCTACCAATGTGCCAGTTGTATCGTAACTTTTAATAGTCAAAGTTAAACTATTAACAAAAATATGAAACCCTTCTAAGCATGTTATCATCAAAATGTAAGCAATCAACTTTGGGATGCATTAACCACACTACATCGAATCCAACAGATATGAAATCGAGAAAGGCATCATCACCATTGGGGAATAAACAATTTTAATATTTTAAGTTACGCCAGAAGTTTTGTTCGAAACCAGTGACATAAGTAATCAAATGAATTATCTTATAATATTCAAGCATGATAGCACTAAATGCCTTAATGCACCAAACTGTACGTAGTTTACGTCGGGCGGTCGTGTCCTCTACACAACCCTTCTGATTATTCATTTTAAAAGAAAAGCACCTATCTTACGTAAAGCACTACTAAACGATAAACTTTTTTTATTTATTGTGGAGTTTCTTTCAAAAAAGTGTTAATAAAATTGTCCCTTATTCATTGGTAGAAAAGATAAACAAATTCCAATTGAATAAAAAAACCGTCATGAGAATGTCTTTCCCAGCTAATTATTTCTTTCTTATTAATAAAGCCGAATGGATAAAAATAGAGTTTAACTGAGACTAACTGACCTGTGACAAGCTGTAGCCAACATTAGAGAATAATGCGGCTTACTAGTTTCTGTTCTATTATTGGCAAAAGAATGTTTGTAGAGCAAGCTTTATCAGGCTCCGTTCAGAGTGTTTTGACTAAAACCAATTAATTCATCAATGATTGAACAAAGCCTATCAATGTTGTCTTTTCCTCAATATTCTTAGTGTAAGGGTTTCTTCTATATAAATTAAATAGTCATAGCTAGTCAATGATGTGTAGTAACTACGCTGCTCGCTAGTCGGTGGTAGTAAACCGGTATTTCCCCAACCGTGGATAACAACCGGCAATCGCACACACGCTACTCAAACATTTACCTATTCAAAGCATTCAAAGAGCATTTGCGTGCGACCGAATAAGCTCTCTCTGTAAACTTTTTTTTTCTCGCAGTCGAATGTGACTTGAAGCTGATAAAAAGCACGTGGCTGGAAACTGCCGACGTATGCAAGTCGTATATGTCCGGAGATTGTACGAATTCAAATTGGAAAGGAAACCTGTTTTAATCGTACGCCGAGGTGACCGCGAGAAGCCGCTCGTTCTCTCACACAAGCAGTGCGCCCGCTGGGAGACATGGGCAACGTCAATCTGCCACTGCCAGCCAGGCTATGACGCAATTTTTCTGCACAGCGATTAAACAAAACCGAAGCATAATTGTATCTGCGGGGCAACTATGATCGAACCAAGTCGATTCTGATCTGTCGAAGAGTAGGTGAAACTTCGATTGTCTACGATAAATGGGTCATGGTGCACTGCATTGTCACGAATAACGTATGGAACTACCACCAGCGATACATGCAGACGTATACGCACGCGTCGCGTCTGTTTACTTAATTACAGCATATAGGACTGGCATACAAAATTCGTGGCAACGAATGTAACGGGACCTGAAATTCTTCTGAATGTTTTCGCTTCCCAGCGAGGGGATTTTGGTTCGATGTTTTGATTTAGTAGTCAAGGTACACATTGAGAATGGTTAGATTTGGTTAGTCAGAGTTAAAGTCACAGATGACTAAATCGAATTTTAAGGTTGCCGTTCTTTAAATTTTTTTACGTAACCAAATAATCATTTTGGTCAAGCGGATTGGAGGAAGAATGGCTCAATAATTCGAGGAGAAAGTAGTTCTACCACTTCAACTTACGTGGATAACTAACTAACCTGTGTGGTCGACCCCTATGTTTGTATTATTACGAAGGTCGCTCTTATTGATTACACTAGTCAACAGTGTTTTACTCCCTTCAACCATTCCTAGTGTACTTGAAAGATTTTTCTTCGCTGAATTCAGTCATGTGTTCAGATTTTTTGTAACACGTCCAGTTTTTGAGAAAAACGGGTTTAAATTCACAAAACTATACGTATTCTTATGGGAATTTGGTTTCTCTGTTCTGTAAAGCTGGTTTTCGGTTTATAACTTTGAAAAAAAGGTTTGAATTATATAGAAGAAATCGTACAAGATCTAAGCAAGTTGTTGATTCTTATTTGACACGTTCAATTGTTGTGGAAAACGGAATTCACAAAAGTACGTATTTTCATAGGAATTTATTATCTCTCCTATGCAAAGTTGAATTTCGGCTCCTCACTTTTAGAATAAAGTTTGAATTTTGTAGAATGGGCCTTGTAGAATGCATGTGGGTTATTGGATTTCATTTGGCACGTACATTTGTTGTGAAAAACGGAATTTCATTCACAAAAGTACGTATTTTCTTTGACATTTGGTTTCTCTCCTTTGCAAAGCTGAATTTCGGCTCCTCACTTTTAGAATAAAGTTTGAATTTGGTGAAATGGGTCTTGTAGAATGCATGTGGGTTGTTGGATTTCATTTGGCACGTTCAATTGTTGTGAAAAACGGAATTTCATTCACAAAAGTACGTCTTTCCATAGAAATTTGTTTTCTCTCCTCTACAAAGCTGAATTTCGGCTCCTCATTTTTAGAATAAAGTTTGAATTTTGTAGAATGGGCCTTGTAGAATGAATGTGGGTTGTTGGACTTCATGGCACGTACATTTGTTGTAAAAACCGAAATTTAATTCACAAAAGTACGAATTTTCATAGAAATTTGTTTCCTTTCCTCTACAAAGCTGAATTTCGGCTCCTCACTTTTAGAATAAAGTTTGAATTTTGTAGAATGGGCCTTGTAGAATGCATGTGGGTTATTGGATTTCATTTGGCACGTACATTTGTTGTGAAAAACGGAATTTCATTCACAAAAGTACGTATTTTCTTTGACATTTGGTTTCTCTCCTCTGCAAAGCGGAATTTCGGCTCCTCACTTTTAGAATAAAGTTTGAATTTGGTGAAATGGGTCTTGTAGAATGCATGTGGGTTGTTGGATTTCATTTGGCACGTTCAATTGTTGTGAAAAACGGAATTTCATTCACAAAAGTACGTCTTTCCATAGAAATTTGTTTTCTCTCCTCTACAAAGCTGAATTTCGGCTCCTCATTTTTAGAATAAAGTTTGAATTTTGTAGAATGGGCCTTGTAGAATGCATGTGGGTTGTTGGACTTCATGGCACGTACATTTGTTGTGAAAAACGAAATTTCATTCACAAAAGTACGTATTTTCATAGAAATTTGGTTTCTCTCCTCTGCAAAGCTGAATTTCGGCTCCTCACTTTTAGAATAAAGTTTTAATTTTGTAGAATAGGCCTTGTAGAATGCATGTGGCTTGTTGGATTTCATTTGGCACGTACATTTCTAGACCAACATTTGAAAAGGGCGTAACAGCCAAAATTTATTCCTTCTGATTCTTCGTCTACATATATAGCTATATATGTGGACAAAGAATCAGAAGGAATAAATTTTGGCTGTTACGCCCTTTTCAAATGTTGGTCTAGATTTGTTGTGAAAAACGAAATTTAATTCACAAAAGTACGTATTCTCATAGAAATTTGTTTTCTCTCCTCTACAAAGCTGAAGAAGCTACAAAGCTGAAGGTAAGAAAGGTCAGCAGTAGAAGAAAAGCTGAATGAGGCAAAAAAAAATATGGTAAGCCTCCGACGTGAAAATATGGCAAAAAAAATTATAAGCTATGATTGGTGAATGGTAAAAAAAGAAGGTAAAACCCAGACGAGATATGGCAAAAAATAGTGGTAAGCCTCTGTCTGAAAAAATGGCAAAAAATAATGGTAAGCCATGCTATATAAAAGGCAAAACAAAATAATGGTAGGGGAAGGTGGGTAGACTTGATCCCCGGGGAGACTTGATCACCCCCTGTTTTATCGAGAACTAAAGTAGTTTTGTTCTAGCGTATTTTTTAGTATAGATCCTCTAGGCAAATGACCTTTATGAGGTGAGTTATTTTTTGGATTGACAACCTTATTTGTTCCGCAGGGCGGTTTGTATGTTTTGACCTTCCTAAAGATTTTTTTATTGGCCACGCAAAATTTGAATAACTTTTCATAACAATGACCAAATGCCTCCTTTTTTCACAGTACAAAGCCATAAACGTGCCTTATGATTTGTACTGATGAAAATATCAACATTCCATCAAAGTTTTAGGATATTTGGATTTGAAGTTATTGCCTCAATATGGGGACATTTGATCCCCTATTAGTCACCCATACAAAAATTTGGAGAAAAATTCAAAAAAATATAAATTTGTTCTCAGGCTTCTAATTTTTTGTAGATTTGACAGATTTGATAAAGGGTTGGCAGGAAAAAATATTTATTGCGTAGATATCATAGAAAGGGGATCAAGTCTCCCCAAATTTTGAAATTGTATGTGCTGTCGAATTCAATTACAAAAATCGTTCATGTATACGCACAGCAATTCGAAAATTGCGCGTATTTTGAAGGAAAAATATTTAAAAAATCTGAGGGCACCTTTTAATTTAATCATAGCAAGTTCTTGGAGAGGGATCAATTTCCCCCGAATATTTTAA
The DNA here is from genome assembly GCF_024139115.2 of Armigeres subalbatus. Lineage (NCBI taxonomy): Eukaryota > Metazoa > Arthropoda > Insecta > Diptera > Culicidae > Armigeres > Armigeres subalbatus. The sequence goes on along the minus strand of NC_085141.1, from coordinate 63,955,483 downwards.
AAGTAGAGTTTTGACAGCACTCTAAAAAATCGATTGTACATCAATAACAACAATAATTTAAGGACTGTCATACATCAGTAAAGTTAAATACTATATTTCTTAGAGAGTCTGTGTGAAAATCGCGTATGTTTATTTAAATTTGGATGTGATACATCGGAAATCAGAAAAGAGGATCAAGTCTACCCAGTCTCCCCTAAGCCTAAGTTGGAAAAGAGAACGGCAAAAAAAGATAAGCCATGATATGCTAAGGGCAAATAGAAAGCGAGAGAGAGAGAACGCGAGAAAATAATATGGCAAAAAAAAAAAATTAAGAAAAGTCATAAAAAAATTACACACATATGAAAAAAATAAGGAGTGTCAATAGACGAGAGAGATTTTTGACAGAATAGTGAAAAAAGCAAAAAATAGATTGTGTTTCAATGAGCAAAATAAGCAATATTGATAATAAAAATAATAAAAAAAATCATTCTGAAATCAGTTATCAGTTATGTTTGGAACTCATCCGCTATGCAGTGCGTTAGATTGACAGTTACATTGGCAGTTCGGTTGAATATTTTGACATCTGTGAGATTTGGAAAGTTGTCTTCTACAGAGTCGTTGAGAAAACCAAAATTAATGAGATGAATATTTGTTAAGTCTTAAATTTATCTGATTGACGGAGCTGTTGTTCAAGATAGTAGGTTGAGTTAAATATCTCTTTGTCGGTGAGATTTGGAAAGTTTTCGTAATCTCAAAAGTTGTGGAAAAAAAAATTTAAAAAAAAGCTGAATTAAAGATAGTTTTGTTTGCAATTCATCTACTTGGTGGCATCAAATTGCATAAGTTTGCCAATTCGGTTAAGTACCTCAAAATCTTGGATTTGGATCGGATTTGGATTGGATATAGATTGGATTTAAATTTGATTTGGATTGGATTTGGATTGTATTTGGATTGGATTTGGATTGGATTTCAATTGGATATGGATTGGATTGGATTTGGATTGGATTTGGATTGGATTTGGATTGGATTTGGATTGAATTTGGATTGGATTTGGATTTGGATTGGATTTGGATTGGATTTGGATTGGATTGGATTTGGATTGGATTTGGATTGGATTTGGATTGGATTTGGATTGGATTTGGATTGGATTTGGATTGGATTTGGATTGGATTTGAAGTGGATTTGGATTGGATTTGGATTGGATTTGGATTGGATTTGGATTGGATTGGATTTGGATTGGATTTGGATTGGATTTGGATTGGATTTGAATTGGATTTGGATTGGATTTGGATTGGATTTAGATTGGATTTGGAAGAGAGAAAGCAGTGGAGAGAAACCAAATTTCTATGAAAAGACGTACTTTTGTGAATGAAATTCCGTTTTTCACAACAAATGTACGTGCCAAATGAAATCCAACAACCCACATGCATTCTACAAGGCCCATTCTACAAAATTCAAACTTTATTCTAAAAGTGAGGAGTCGAAATTCAGCTTTGCAGAGGAGAGAAACCAAATTTCTATGAAAATACGTACTTTTGTGAATGAAATTCCGTTTTACATAACAAATGTACGTGCCAAATGAAATCCAACAACCCACATGCATTCTACAAGGCCCATTCTACAAAATTCAAACTTTATTCTAAAAGTGAGGAGCCGAAATTCAGCTTTGCAGAGGAGAGAAACCAAATCTCTATGAAAATACGTACTTTTGTGAATGAAATTCCGTTCTACATAACAAATGTACGTGCCAAATGAAATCCAACAACCCACATGCATTCTACAAGGCCCATTCTACAAAATTCAAACTTTATTCTAAAAGTGAGGAGTCGAAATTCAGCTTTGCAGAGGAGAGAAACCAAATTTCTATGAAAATACGTACTTTTGTAAATGAAACTCCGTTTTACATAACAAATGTACGTGCCAAATGAAATCCAACAACCCACATGCATTCTACAAGGCCCATTCTACAAAATTCAAACTTTATTCTGAAAGTGAGGAGTCGAAATTCAACTTTGCAGTGGAAAGAAACCAAATTTCTATGAAAATACGTACTTTTGTGAATGAAATTCCTTTTTTTAAACAAATGTACGTGCCAAATGAAATCCAACTACCCACATGCATTCTACAAGGCCCATTCTACCAAATTCAAACTTTATTCTGAAAGTGAGGAGCCAAAATTCAGCTTTGCAGGGGAGAGAAACCAAATTTCTATGAAAATACGTACTTTCATGAATTAAAATGCGTTTTTCTCAAAAACTGGACGTGTTACAGCAAATCTGAATACGTACCTGAATTCAGCGTAAAAAAATCTATTGAGTACATTAAAAATGGTAGAAGGGAGCGAAAAAAAGTTCAATTTTGTTGGATAGTGTTACCTTTGCATGGTACGTGGTGAAACTCAAAGAAGAAAGTTATCGCATATGAATAAAGAACTTCTTATTTCAGTAGATTTTTTTTGTACTTTGACACACTTGACAGGACTATTTTTAATCTGCGCTCTTGTAACCAAACAGTTTGCTTCTCTCCATATCAGTTTATCGAGTCATTTTTTTTTCATCGACGAGCCGTCGATGTGAAAAACTAGTTTTGGGCTTTGACTTCGTAAGAATTGCTTGACAACAGTCGTTCATATTGAGGCGAATTTATTTTTTACCCGACTAGGCTGACTCCAGAGGAACATTTTTCACAATTCACACAAATGGCACACACTACGAATGTGAGCGATAAATGGTCTTGACATTTAGCAATGCAGATTTAGTGGTTTAACTGATGGCGGTTCATTTTCATTGGAATCATTGTTGTCCTAAAAAACACTTCAAATAGGCGTTGACACACGCCAACCTATGTTTTTCTTTCAGAGTTTCCTTTCCTGAAGAGGGCACGAATAATTAGACTATTTATCCATAGGTATTTTTTATTCATAAATGTAAAATATTATTTTTGACTTCGAACTTCGGGACAACGATATCTCACTGTATCAAACCACTGCAATCTTCTGAAGTGACAAGCAGGGTAGAATATAATTTAATCTGCAAGTATTTTATCAGTATAACAAAATGTTTTGATTCTTTTTCGTTCAAACATTTAAATTTAAAAACAATATGAATCGTTTGTAATAAAATACGTACGTACGTACGAAAAAGCCGAAAAAATTTCAAATATGTGACACGGAGAGATGATCTGGGCAGCTTTTCCATTTCCAACGTGTTTTACTCAGCCGCATTGATGGGTATGTAAAATAATAATTTTTTTGGTCGTATAGGGGTAACGGCTCAAACCTTGGCCCATTATGCTACGGTTGAGCACATTTATCGTTATAAATCTTTATATATTGCATTTCCAACCAGAATTATTCCACCAGCCGGCTTGCTTACATTTGGTTTTGACGCCAAATAGCAAAAAACGACGATGAATGTCCGCAATATCTCATTAAAACCAGCGAAAGTCTCGAGAGAAATGGACAAAATGTCGGCATCCTTGTCCCTGTCAGGTGGATAATTTTTCAGCCCACTTGGGACGAGTGATTGTTGATTCCGAACATACGAGAGATAAAGATGGGTTGCTGTTTATAGTACCAGTCATTTTGCTTGCGTTGAATAAAGGCAGCATGCAAACAAATAGAGAAAATCAAATCATCTTATTGAGCGTGATTTCTAATTGGTTGCATGTAAAATACTACCACAATGATTGTGAGAGTGCGTTTTAGATTCCCCCAATAGCACGCTTACCAAGGACATGCTAACGAAAATACTATTATATGAATCATTTATTTCCCAAATATTTACCATATTTGCAAGTGAAGAAGTTTAGAAAAATGAAAACTGTATTAAAACTGCAATTGCAAAAAGGCTACATGTTCTAGCCCTCATGTTGTGCCTTCAAACAAATTGCATACGTTAATTATTGGCTGCCGCATAATTTTGAGATTTACTGCTAGTTGAAACCATGGCAGTTGTGTTGCTCTCGCTCTCGCGATACTCTCAAAGAAACTTTTTTCCAAAACGTAAACAATGCTTTAGGTGGTGATGATGCATAACGCACTATTGAAGAAAGACAACTGTAAAACTTATTCTAGGCAATTCCTTGCTTTGTACTGTGCATAAACAATTATAACTGTGCCAACTACCTGATTTTATTACACAATTATTCATAAATACAATTATTGGATGCTTGTTTTTAACTCTGCCTGCATTGAAATTTCATGATTGGTACGTGCGTTTGATTCCACTCCTCTCTATATCGATCAGCTGTTGTGAATCCTCTCATAACTCTCACGTGTTTCAACTTCCCGAGTTGAAAGAATACTTTTTGCAAGCAATAATAAATCTAAATTATGATGTAGGTATTTGTCAAGTAATACCTACTTGAAATTATTCCCATGAAATGACGTTGAAAGTTTATCTAATAAAACATACGATCCATTGTATCTTTCCATTATTAAATGAGAAAATGTTTGTAAGATTCGTGCGAAAGATGATAAAACTAAATATTCTTATACTAATTGAATCATTTATTTGTGAAATTATGAAGAAAATGGTGTATCGAACCACGAAAGGTTGATGCTTGAATCGCTTTTGCTTGAATCGTGTTTGGAAGCCGTAAGGTAGGCAATTATTTTTGGTATGTTCTGCGAATGAAAGCGATTATATCGTGATTCGAGAAAAGCATCATGAGGGCCCATTTACTACATGACGTTTTAGGTTGTGGGAAGGTTCTTGTCTGAGCGTTAAGGACTTTATAAATTTTAGAATCCTACCATACATGAAGCATTACTAGAGGCGTGGTGTGGGTTGAGTTTAGCGTTAAGTGTAAAAATCGTCTTTTTTCGCGTGCAAAATTTTCGCTCAACAGTATGATAAAATGTTGACATATAATGCAGAAAATAAAGAACATTTTAGAGACAGCATGTTATAATTTGACATTTAGTGATGATGTCGAGCAGTTATGGTTGAATCGATCGAAAAGTATTCGATAACCGCAACGTGAACTGTGAAGCTATATCTTACATCGTAATAATGATTCTGACCATATAACATGTTTTTTTTTATTATGCGGGTAATTTGCGAATGAAACTTAACCGCTGAGTGGATTAACCTGTTTTTACAAAAAAAAATAGCAACCTAATCACAAGCATCGGATATTCTATCTGCAGCTTTCGGTTATTTTCTCCAGTACGGGTTATTGGTGAGAATGTTTTGATTTGAGAGTTTCACCTATACTAACGTAGTGCTACAAATCGAAAGCGCATGCCACCATTTGGCTACGGGTGCCCCCAGTATTGTCCAAAAAAGTTTCGGTTAATTATGTCGCTATACTAATGGAAATTGTGAAATAAAAATGATAGCTGACATAGTGTGGTTGTTATCCATTCATCTGATGTGCGAAAGCAGGTATGTTCATTCAGAAAACTCTTTTATTGGGCAAAAGAAAAACTCTAACACAGCCAGCCTGCATAAGTCAACGAAACATGGCTGCTAAAAAACCGAGCCAAAGTGATTTTTCACGCAAGATAATTGCTTTTAATAGTTTAAGAAGTGTATAAATCTAGAGTTATGAAGCAGATATATGTTTGATACACTTTTCTAAAGAAGCAGTGGTTAATATCTCCCTACAAATCGACGTATTATCGCTGAAATATTAATTAATTTGCGTGATGAGCCAATGTTACATCCAGGGCCAGCATAACCGCCGGTTACCCTAACTACTGAGTAAAAAGAAGAGGACGGGAATAAGGGTTATTGCACAAGAAGATTCCCTCCCTAACTGTGTCCGGCAATGACTGGAAGCAAGTCGGTTAGTTCGGCTTGTTTCCAAAGGTCCATCCGCTGTATTTAGTCGGATGAGTTCTACCTAAGCGATTATCAGGTGTTATTATAATTTAATTTATGCTGAATATGAATGCTAACTCTTGCTACTAACACTATCAATTAATAGTTCAATAATTATGCCACAAGACACAACTACTCAACTACTCTAAACGATGCAAATCTTATCAGATGCGGCGTGATATTCTACTGAATGATTGTTTTAATCATGCGTTGCACAGTGGGAAAAAGGGACCCCAAAATGAAGCCTAACGGCCGCTACATGAAAGCTCTGCAAAATAGAGTTTCCGAATGTAAACAATGCGTAGATTCGAATAGTGATGGTTTCGTGTTGACAAGACTTCGGCAAGTGGTCAATTTTGCCCTTCTCCCCACGATTTTCCTGGGAAATATTAAAAACCATAAAGTACAATGGGTTCTGTTTTTACACGCATGTTTAACGCATATTAATTACCATGTGATTTTTCTTTGAATTATTTAGATTTTTTTGAAACATGTTGCAAAGACATTGGTGGCAAATTGAAGTCACACGATCAAAATTACGAGCAAAAAAAAACGTGTAAAAACTGTGACTGAGGCTGTGAAAGAATGTTCAAGGCTATCCAATACCCTGGATTGTTTTAAAGCTTTTTTTTCGAGATATTTTATCAATTATAAGTTCATATCCTGGAATTGATGTCCACAATAACTAAGCGAGCTTTGATTAGCTTAGAATTGAAATTGTTTTTAATCTGGTATAATTGAAAGAGTAGTGGAAACTGTACTTCAAGTTCTTGCTCCCGGTTGAGTAATTCAACATATGGGCGCAAAAAATCAGCTTTACCTCTGGATATAATTTTCAAAAACTGTGTAAAACACGACCCCAGTGTAGAGTATGAATTTTCAAGTAAATTTTAAATAAAAAGCAAATGTAACAAAAAAAATGTAGCAAATGTAAGATTGTTACTGAAATTATTACTGATCAAACTTATCTTAAAAGATGCATAATTGTGATGCGGCTCTAATAAATGAAGTGCGAAGCGAAGTAACCGTCGTCGTCAAGCGTGTCGATTTCTTCGAGGTTAGGATTATGTAATTTTTCTCATTTCCTTCGTAATCTCATTGCGATCGAAGGGTCACCACAAGCGGGCCAGTATTAATGCAATGAACTCAATGTTTATACGGCGGGTGCAAGCGTGTAGGACTGGATGCGGGTTAGAGATAATGCTTCATACAGACTAGTAAGAGCTGCCTGCGGTGCTGCTAAGTGGCAATCGATGAGATCCGGTGTAACATCACTAAATAGACTATTGATTCTTTTTGCAAAGTTTTCTCGAAGTTTTGACTTTTCAGTTTTTGACTTTATTGCGAGCATCGCTTAACATTGCTTTGGAACTGTTTCAAATGCCAAATCATTCCACCAATATGTTTATGCTATTTATGCATTCATTCATTCATTATATATTGGCATTAAACTGCAAACTAGATTCGATGGCCCATTACAGATGTTACTCTAGTATCATTCACAGTCTTCCACTCTATCAGCGCATACTAGTAGGTAGGTCCCGTGTCCATCCGTTCTGGGTGCACATGGCGGTAATTACTGGTTGATGAACTGTCGATGTTATTACTTTCATGGAGATGACCTTGTAAATGGTGTAGGGGTAGGCTTGGTAGAACCAGCCATAAACACGATAACTGAACCGGACCTGTGGGGTTGGGTTTGCGTGTGTGATGAGATTATGCCTGTCTACGAAGGCGAGAAGCCCTTACTTGAAGCTGAATCATTACGTTCTACCTTGTTGGTATTCTTTTTGTATGCGTGATATGATAACGTGAATCATACACGAGAAAAAAATGACAAGTAAAATGTGTTATCACAAAAATGGTACCCTTCTCGAGAATGCTTATCGTTGCTCTTATTGTGATGTTGAATGTTTTTCGAAAACTTTAATCTTCAAACTGATAAGCGCTAGGAATATAACCAAAATACCAAACAAAAAAAAACATGTTAATCCACCTAGTAGTAATGTCAAATTTCTCGTGTGTCTGAAAACTTATATAGAAAAGCCGTTGAGACAGGTCAAAATAGCACTAAAAGAGATAGATCCCATTGTTTCCATTAATTCCCACTTATTTACATACATTACTTTAATTTAGCCTCTAATCGTTTTTTGCCGAGTTGAATCGATTGGTATATTACTCTATAGATCTCCGGACCTGCTATAAAAAATTGGATTCCCGTGTTAGTCTCATGATATACGAATGCAAAAATGGTAACTTGGCTTAGAAACCTCGCATTTAATAACTGTGAAAGTGCCTAATGAACACTAAGCGTGGCGGCAATTTCCCAGTAGGGGATGTAATGTCAATAAGATGAAGATGTAGACGTACACTTAGTGCACGAGAATGGCAATACTCGGGGACCGAAATCCGTCCACTTCGAGAGATATCAATAAATAATAGGAGATTTGAAGTAATTAATTTACAAACACTTTATCTTATCCTATATGATACAATCGTTCCAGACCAGCTATGGCAGCTAAAGCACGAAAACGGATTTCCGGATAAACTGATACGGTTGATCAAGGCGACGATGGATCGGGTGATGTGCGTAGTTTGAGTTTCAGGGGCATTCTCGAGTCCCTTCGAAACGCGCAGAGGGTTACGGTAAGGTGATGGTCTTTCGTGTCTGCTTTTCAACATCGCTTTGGAGGGAGTAATACGAAGGGCAGATATTGACACGAGTAGTACGATTTTTACGAAGTCCGTCCAGTTATTTGGTTTCGCCGATGACATTGATATCATGGCACGTAACTTTGAGAGGATGGAGGAATCCTACATCAGACTGAAAAGCGAAGATAAACGGATTGGACTAGTCATCAACACATCGAAGACGAAGTACATGATAGAAAGAGGCTCAAAAGAGGTCAATGTAAGCCACCCACCACGAGTTTCTATCGGTGGTGATGAAATCGAGGTGGTTGAAGAATTCGTGTACTTGGGTTCACTGGTGACCGCCGATAACGATACCAGCAGAAAAATTCGGAGACGCATCATGGCAGGAAATCGTACGTACTTTGGACTCCGCAAAACGCTCCGATTGAATAGAGTTCGCCGCCGTACCAAACTGACAATCGACAAAGCGCGTATTAGACCGGAAGTTCTCTACGGACACGAGACCTGGACGATGCTCGTGGAGGACCAACGCGCACTGGGAGTTTTCGAAAGGAAAGTGCTGCGTACCATATATGGTGGGGTGCAGATGGCGGACGGTACGTGGAGAAGGCAAATGAACCACGAGTTGCTCAGCTGTTGGGAGAACCATCCATCGTTCACACCGCGGAAATCGGAAAACTGCGGTGGGCCGCGCACGTAGCCAGAATGTCGGACACTAATCCGGTGAAAATGGTTCTCGACAACGATCCGACGGGAACAAGAAGGCGAGGTGCACAGCGGGAAAGGTGGGATCAGGTGGAAGACGATTTGCGGATCCTCCGCAGACTGCATGGTTGGCGAAGTGCAGCCATGGACCGAGCTGAATGAAGAAGAGTTTTATGTATTGCACAGGCCACTCCGGCCTTAGTCTGGTAATAAATAAATAACGAATTTTGATCCTTTGATTCGAAATCCGTCCACGGTGGACGAATTTCGGTTCAAGAGTTGTGGCTTTTATTAATAATTTTAACATATTTTTTGTTATTTCTAATGCGTGAATGCGCAACACTTTGAAAATAGAAGCCTTCGTGCTCCTGTATCAACGATGAACGTTTCATTTGCATACATTTCAAATCTTCCAGATCCTTTTTTACATACTGAGGTGCTTAAGTGCACGGATTTCTATGCCCCACGGCAATCGAAAAGCATTCGGACTATTCGAGCGTAAGGTGCTGCGGATACTCGGCTGCAAACACGAGAACGAAATGGAAAGGGATGGACATTGTTAAACATGAGAGTGGGGCATTATGGTCATTTTTACAAATCAATGGTTTATCAAACCATTCACGGTAAAGGGATGGATATTATTAAGCATATTCTGCACGGCAGACTATGATGGGCTTGACACGTTGTTCGTATTTCGGAAGAGCGCCAGGCCAAGATAATATTCAATAGAGAACCTGGAATAGACCGGAGGCTTCGTGGTAGGTCGCGTACACGGTGACTTTTCGCAGAAGAGATGGAAGATATTGGTTGAGGTTCGAGTCCAGTGGAGAAGGATACTTTATTCGGTGTAGGCATATCAAGGAGGAGCTGCATTCCATCAAGTATCAAGCAAGTGTAGATGTTATGAAAAATGTAATAGCTTTGTAAATAAAATTGCACATGGTTTATAAATACAAAAACTACCCATAACGTATTATAAGTGCAAAACAAACGGAAATCTTCTCACGAGTATGAGGTGGCGAATTATTGCACTAGAACACTGAGAAGAGCACCTGAAAGATGAAGTGGCAGAAATAGTGAGCGGTATGATGACGAACTTGGACATACAGTTCTATACTATTTTTAAGCTTTAGATCTCGTGGTCAGGGTTGTAAATATTCGACAGCACTGGATGAAGGTGATGTTTTTTTTCTTTCATTTTTTTATTTTCTTCCTGCTTTGAAATCAACCTCACATTCCCGGAGAGGCAGAAAAGTAAACAACAGAACTCACATCACCCACTGCGCCGCGAAGATGAAATTTACCACAGTAAAATGTACACATTCACCCAGCAAATTGAAAAAATTCACCACGCGTTTAAATGGGCCACTCACAGTCATACGGTAAGGCGCGAACTGAGCAGCCTGTCAGAGCGACTTGTGAGTGGCTGAATGCGAAATTGAATGGTCGGTGTTGGAAATGATTTTTCAGCTGCACCCAGTCGCACTCACCACGGCGGCGAGGAAGGCGACTGCAGATTATACTGAGATCCATGTTTTTCACTGCATTGACTGTGAAATATTTCTACCCTGCTCGTGGTACATACATTTCCAGCCCAAGATCTACCAAAGAAAGCTACTTAAACACATTGGCTAGTGCTAGAGCGGGACTGTATAATTACCAAAATTTGGGAGGAGGATGTCCGAAGTCGCATTCTCTTACGATCGCGAGGCCACCTATGACAAGTAATGCGCAAATATGGATTCCCGATCTTCAGGGACGCTATCGAGTTCCTTTGAAACATGTAAAGGGTTACGGCAAGTTTATGGTCTTTCATACCTGCTGTTGAACAATACTTTGGTTCTAGTTCCGTTCAGCTCATTGCTTTGACGATAGCATTGATATTATGACACGTAACTTACAGAAAAGTGATGAAGTTTACATCAAACTGAAGATTAAAGCTAAGCGATCGGACTAAGTCAATACGCCGAAGACATAGTACATGATAAGAAGAAGCTCAAGAGAAGACAATTTTAGATGGATACATACGGGTGTGGTGTGTGGTGTATTACTGATGACAAATTTGAAATGGTTGATGAGTTCAAACAAGTACGCAACCATAGTATAGAAATTCTGAGCCCTGAGGCGCATTTGAGGGAACCACTTCCAATCATCATAATAAAAGAGGATCACATTTCCCAATCTCCACAATGTCTCGAATAAAATAAAGGCAAGGGTAATTCGAAAATTATTGAAGTGTTACTGCTCTGTAATCTGTAACTGAAATGAATTCTAAAAAATAATTTTGCGGGCATGAGATTTCTGTCTAAAAAATATTTGTTACATGATGTCTCTTATTCGAGTTTGGTAGAAGGGGCCACAAAAACTCGCAACCACGATTCACTTTAAAATTCAGTTATACTTTTTGTGTTTGCTCTGCCACATATCTTCTCGCGAACAAAGAAACTGTCAGAAAAACACACATGAGGTGTTTTTGGAAGGTATATGGGAGAGTGTAATGTTTGTACTCGTGACGCGAGTATCTCCTTTGCTGTTCTATACAAATCCGCCATTCCCACAAACAAGTTAATCACGGTGTCTTTGTCTAAAGAGACTTATTTTCAATAAATCAGAATCTCTGAAACAGCCACTACACGATAGTAAAGGCTTTCATTTTTCACGTAAGTGCAATTATAAAACGTTCCATCGAGCGTCATTTTTCCATTCATTTTTGGTGTTTGGTGGTGGTGGGTGTTTCAGATACTGATTTTTTTTAAATAATATTCCCCCATAGAGACACCGTGAATATAATAAACGCTATTTTATTTTTCAAGTGCAGTGACCATTCTCAGTACCAATCATATGAGTGAATATATGAAGAGGAAAACTGAGTATTTTATTTTAACTTTTTAATCGCGTTTTTTTTTTAAATTTTAAATAAAGTTCAACGCCGTTGGGAAGAAAATTGAATTCTATGTTTTGAATAATCTTGCGACGTTTGTTAATATTCGGGCTGACGTTGCTTCGCGAAGGTGAATATTTTATGCTCTGACTATGATACCTCAATGTCGCTCAAGAACATAACGTTCAATATTAGATAAGCAACTATGCCCTTCAATTGAAAATTTTAAAGCATATAAAAAATAAATTTTCCTCTAAGTGCACGTTGACACATGTTCGTAAATATCATAAACTTTTCAATTAGGCGACAAGTGTATTCAGGTGCCTTCCACCTTCCACGTGCCGGAGCAATAAATAGTTTAATCTTATCGATTTGCACCCATAACACCATACGTTAGGCTACATAGTTCATTACTATATTGCAAAACAAATTCATCAATATACGTACATTGAAGAGCAGGTCGTTCATAACGCTATCCATTGTTGCGCAGTTATAGATCGTAATTTCTTTTCCGAATTTCGCCGTAGCCGTCTCGCTTTTCCAACTTAACTCCAGACAAGCAATCCTTCGCTAAGATCTGTTTGACGCTCGCTCGCTCAACTGGTTGTGTAAATGTTTGAACAGATTGTTGTGGGCCGCTACTTCCTCTTCTTGGCGGAGTTGTGAAGCAATCGCTTCTAATAATCACGCTCGCTGCTGCTGGTTTTCCCTCGCGGTATTTTTTCCTTCCCTTTTCAACACACAGATGGTTACCGCGAGAGAGTGTGATTTGAAACTAGAGACACTATTACTCGACTGCACCGCCGCCGACACTGCAACCGCAATTGACCAATATCAGCTGGTTTCGATCGGCCACGCTGCGAAGGCACATTTTCACCTGACCAACGATAGCGCAGGCAGTCAAAAATTCGACACTCCCTGGAGCGTCGCTGGAATCCACCGAAAACACAAAACGTAAAACTTCACCAGCACACAAACATAAAATCGCACACTTTATTTTCTAGCTTACTCGTTTCGGTCGTTGCGCTCGAAAAATTATTTAACGTGGCAATTATTATATTTCTCTTCTTGCCTTCACCACCAGCGTTGACGAAGATTGCATGAACTTGCAGCATACGGTGCAACACAAGACTTAATTCGGGTGGAACACTCAACTTTGATGAAAGACACACACGCACGATCTACGATGATGTCAGTTCCATTCGAACTGTAGCGTATTCAATTGAACTGCATTCCACAAATCTCAATTCTCTGTCATTGAAACTATTTTTTGCGACCTGAACTTTGCTCACCAAAGGCACACGTAGCTCACGGTATTACTAATCCGGTGGGGGTTTTCCTAAGGTTGCCTGATCCCGTCACCTCAAATCGTGACTGACTCGTGATAAATCTTCCTCATTTGCTATTTTTCACAGAAAATCGTAAGCCATGTGCTCAAAACTGGGAAAGGCACTTGACCAGACACAATACCGTTAACGACCGACCGGCGTTCAGCTCAGAGCTAGAATCTCCACCACTTGGCAGCTCGGCATTCGCTAGGAAACTAAGTCACCTTTCACTGGCGAAACTCTCGAAAGCACTGAACACCCGCGGCACGCTCGGTGGTTTAGCGTACTGCTCTCGCGCTCTACCAATAACGTGCTCGAAACTGCTACCCGGACAAAATCAGACACTGACTGCTATGCTGGCGGATAGACGGGTCTGGTAGTTGATGGAGCGCCGACGACGGGGCACTGCTGCTGCCTGGTATGAATGAGGGGAAAGAGAGCGCAGTGTAGCCAGCGCCGACCCAGAGATATGGTTCAAGTGGAAACAGAAATTGCCACAAACGCAAACTCTCGGACTCTACTGACAAACTGTACTTCATGATATCAATAATGAATTGTTACGGTAGTGGAGAGTGGTCGTAGCTGATTACTTTTGGATTGCTGCTACGTGAAGACTATATGAATGATTAGGTCGTACACACACCAGGGTTGCCAAAGGTGTTTCCCTTTCTCGTAAGAGACTGTAAACTAATTAGTAAAAAGGAGGAAAGCAGGTCAGTTTGTTTAGGGCTTAACAAATCTGTATCGTAATGAATATTAGTTCCTTGTATGTAAAAGCTATGATATCATCAAGGATATTTTCGTTCATTTAGTATTTTGGTTTCGATCATTTAGTAGTTTGACAATAACTCATTCCAAATGCTAAATTTCAAAATGTGTTGTATGTTGGGCTTCTTGTGCGGGTGCCAACTTAACTTAGTTTTTAAAGTTCCCGCATTTGTTCTGATAGTTTTTGAAAAATTCCCGAAATAATTTTGAAGTTAAAAAATAAAAACGTGGGCAAATTGAACAAATTCCAAATTCACGAAATCTGCGACTCACAAAATGAAATCCGCGACTGCAAAACAA